>NC_084913.1:2715403-2737843 GCF_949316345.1 Pungitius pungitius
GGGGGGGGGGGGGGGGGGGGGGGGGGGGGGGGACGCACCTGAAGGCGGCGAGCAGCGGGGCGTAGATGGAGTCTCCGTCGTACACGTACAGGTGGTCCCAGCTGCACTCGGTGGCAAAGTGGTTGAACGAAGTCGGAGGATTGTGTTTGGCCTGAAGAGAGAAAACACACGTAATACGTTGGGATTTTTGGGGGGGGGGTGGGGATTTCTTTGATGACAAATCACAACCATGGTAACAGAACATTTGTCCTTTCCCTCCAGGTCAATAAGTCGGTCGGCTGGTCGGGTTACTGTTCCACCAGCAGAATGAATGCTAATTATTAACAGCTGAGAGGAAGCATTCACCACCTGGAACGAGGACACTTTGAGCAGCATCGGTTTCCTGCTTTTTGGGGGATTTAAGACCTCGGTGCTTTCATGGGGTTTCTCTACATGTGGTTAAAAAATTAAAAACTATTCAAAGCGAGACGGAGGAACACAACGATGGGAGGAGGGAGCACAGGATGAGACGATGAAACGTTACGAATAGTCACATTTTCCCCCTCTTCAAAATCAAATTGACAAGAGTGAAGCTCCTTCTGGCAGCTCGTCTCTCAGACGCTTTTCTTTTTTAGGAATCACTTCGTCAGAAGCTGATTTTAATGGAGGGAATCAATAAGAGAGGGGGGGTCGGGGTCGGGGGTCCTGCTGTGATTTGGGCTCAGTCCCACAGTGTCAGCCCGGGGGGGGGGGAATTGAGTCTCTAAACACAGGGGGCAGCATGTTACTTACTGTCCCTCGATCAGCCAGGTGCACTTGGTTTTGAACTTGTAGTTTCCAGCGCCGTCGGTCAGGTGACCAGAGAGTCCCGTCAACCTGAGGGGAAAAAGACAACGGCTTCAAACGTCGATCCGGTTGCTGCGTGCGCGCGATGTGCACCACCGGAAACCCCCCCTCCCCCCCCCAAAATCTACAGCAGCCAATCAGGAGACAGCAGGTTGCTTCTGCACCTTCAAAAGGCTCCAATTCTCAAAAGAATTCACCCAAACAATTGATCTGTGACGCGATGACAGGTGAATACTGGCCAGACAAATATACCTGCTGCTACTAACGCAGCCAGGAAGCCGACGTCAGCATGTTAGCATGCTGGTGTTAGCATTCAGGCTCAAAGCGCCTCTAGATAAAATCATCCGGAACGGAAGGATTCAGCAGATGATGAACGTCTGATATGAATATCTTTGGGTTGTGATGGACTCATTCTGACTTGTAATAAAGTCAATAAATCGATTTCAAGAAAGAAGATAGAATATTCACCAACAGGCCTCCATTTGTGTATTTCCACTTAAAAGGAACCGAGTCGGTTTGGTTACAATCGTGGTCATCTTCTACATTGTGTAGCGCTTTTGAAAACACCGAGTGTGTTGCGTAACACAGATTTTTTTTTTTGTATCCAGGCAACAAGTGTGCTGCAATGGTCTTGTTGTTGTAAAAGGCTGCAGAGGGTGCAAGCTCCAAGGCCGAGGGAGCTGTTACGCCAGCCTTTAAACGGGCCAGGCGTGTGACTCCATATCTCATGGACGCAAGAGGTCAACCCCCCTGCCCCCCCCCCCCCCCCCCCCCAAAGGTTTACTGCTGTTTGTTACCCAGGATCACCACAGCGGCTCACTGTGTCTCAGGGGGACGATTTCCACGGAGCGCCGTTCCTCGGGAAGAGGTCGGCACAGCGACGTGTATGCCCCCCCCCCCCCCCGACCCCCCCGGAGGAATAAGGATGCAAACAAGACCCGTTACGTGCTTCATTGTTGACGTGTTGTCAATCAGATAAAAAGGAGTTATGACCATTTATGATGAGCAAAACGACTCCTTCAGTGCTTCACAGCCGCCATAAACAGGTGGCGCTTGGTTCTAAACTCTGGACCTTATTTCCAAATTCAAATAGAATCAAATGCTGTGGCATTTTGGTGGAGGTTTGATTTTTGCGGGGTGTGTAAAATGTTTTAGATTAGGAAAAAGTTCAGATTCAATCAGAAGATGTTCTGAACAATTTCCCCCAAAAATAATCTAAATAAATAACAATGTTATACCCCAACGTGATGTGATCGATATCTATGATATGCAAATACTTAACAGTTCATATCCTTCAGTAAAGCCTAATGTCAGAGTAAATTAAATAAGAATAACTTCCCAGGTTAGTGGACAAAAATGCAATTACTTGCCAACTCTATTTTTCAACATCTTAAAATCTGAGAGATGTGAAGCCAAAGTGAAATATAAATATATAAACTAAGGAACTGGAAGCTGCTGATGCACTTTTAATGCAGCGTTAGATCCCAAAACAGTGATGGAGGTAATTTGAGGATCCCCCCCCCCCCCATCTTGCACGCGTTGGCAGAAATAAGTTTAGCTCTTGATCTCTAAAGGGTGCAGCGAGGTTTTTTTTTTTTTACGACCCGCCAGGAGCAGCTCGGGCGGCGCCGAGGGTCGAGAGCGGTAAACAACGCCGCGCCCTTGTTAATGTAAAACGTTTAAGACTCATGCAACGATTCAAAGTTGGTCCTACGCAACGCGCTCATGCAGCTATGAGTCTTACATCGTCTAAGAAATATCTCGGGGCTTATGAGCAGGTGGTGTGTTTTCAAAGCGACTGTGTGTTTTTGCTGGCCGCATTCTCTGAAGAGAGCTTTAATGATTTTTTTTTTTTTGGTTGCCTTGGACTGAAATGCACCCCTTCATCAGCCTTAAAACGCATCCCCGTCTCCACGGAGAACGTGCAGCTTCATCTCACATCTACGGAAACAAAAGCACTCCACCGAAAAACACCAAACAGTCCCTCGGAGGCCGGGGGCCGAAAGCATCAGAGGAAAAGTTCTGGGTACGGAGGCCGGTGTGTGGGCAGGACCGCGTTTACACCCCCGGGATCCTCCTCAGAGACAGAACACGCTCATCTGTCGCGCATCAGTGTGGCGCGTGACGACGCGACGCGTTTCACGGTTCACTCATCGACATGAGGAGCGATACTCGAGGCCGACCGGGAATCCCCGCCAGACGGGACCGACAAACGTCAACTCGGATTCGAGAGAGCAAACAGTGGCTCTATTCTCCGGACAGATTCTCCATGGTGGCCTTGGCTGATCTCAGGGGCGGATTCCTGCTTTCCAAACTTAAATTAAAAGACAAGGGGCAGCAGACTATTTGGCCCAATGTACCTACTTTACGACCCGTTTGACTCCAAGTGGACCCAAATCTACTAAATGAACACCGTGCTGTGATGAAGGAGCCTGGAAAGTAGAGACGAGACCATAAACTTTACAACGTTTACTGAGGGAACCAATCAGGAGAGAAGTGGAGTCATCACTTCTATACAATGCGACTTGGGAGATTATCATCTTAGATCACTTCCTTCCACCTACTGGAGGACTCAGCAGCACGAGCCACAACTTAAAAATACCCTCAGACGAGACTGAAGAAGTGACGCTTTAAAACCACACAAACAAAAGATAACGACCACGTTGTCTTGCCAGGACGGAGCCACACGGGCCTTCTCTTCCTCACCAGCATTCAGCCGGGCCTGTATGGCAGCATTGTCTGTATGCTAATCACGGCCTCAGCAACACGCCCCCCCCCCCCTCCTCCTCCTCACCTCACCCCCCCAAACCGAGGGGACCATCGGCCCTTCGGCTGGCGTCACACAGCGGGAGGTTTAGGTTGCATTCAGCCGGAGATTAGACCCGATGGGGTGGGGGGGGGGGGGGTCGACTGTATCAATGCAACAGGCTCAGAGCCGGAGACGAGCAGTTTCACACAGACCTTCTGACTCAGTTTCACTCATAACGCTCAGCTTCGCCCCCCCCATGACCATCTTCTGAGGAGGCACAGGTGCACCCTGACGGACACCTTTCAGCATCACAAAGGGAGAGAGGAGAGGACCGGGCCCCTGTCCTCGGCACCTCTTGGACTGTCTCAGGGGTTAAATGTGAGGTCCAGTGTGGTCCTGCAGAGGGGGGAACGTTTTACAAACACGTGGGTTTCCGGAAATAGACACCTGGCTGGGCAGCTGGAGAGGTGGGGGTAAAAAAAATAAAATTAAGATTTGGTTATTTCTGCAGCTTTTATACCGAAACGTGGATTCCTATTCTCCTCCGGTGTAATAGTGAACACCTCCGAGTTTGGACCGAGCATGCAACATGATGACAGCTTGTTCCGGTTAAGCTACTTAAACCTCCTCACCAGCAGCCTCACGTTGCACCGCTGCGCTATTAAACCTGCATTAGGCAGAACCAGGAGAACGGTGGTACCGTGAGGAGCTAACGTTAGCAGCAGCAGACCTCCTTACGTGAGAAGCACGGAGCGGACGAAACAGAAACGTTAACGCAACCCCCTCCTCCCTCCCTCCCTTCTCTCCTCTCCCCTCCCCTCCGAGGTGATAAAAAAAACCCCGCCGGTGCGTCTCCCGGTACCTGAACCTTCCTCCGCAGTGCTGGCACTGGTCCCCGACCCAGCCGGCGAAGCACACACAGTTGCCGGTGGCGGCGTTGCACCGCCCGTTCACGCAGGGCTTGTCGCACTCCTTCAGCTCCGTGACGGCGGGCAGAGCGGAGAGCAGCCGGGCGACCGACAGCAGCGCCGCGGCGGCGGTCAGCATCAGGAAGCGGCCCGAGCGGCAGGCCCGCCGCGTCGTCCCGTACATGGCTCCGCGCGAAAAGATGGCTGCTTCTGAGGCCACGGCGCTCCGATGCTCCAGGGGCAGAGCGGCGGCTCCCGCGAGCTGCCGGTGTTCGGGTAGGTGGAGGGGTTTGGGGGAGGGAGGGAGGGAAGGGGTGGGGGGGGTTTCACGTGTGTCGGACGTTAAAAGGTACGGGTTCTCGGCTCCTCCTCTCCCCGCCCCCGCCCCCCCCGGCGGATACGGTTGAGCGTCTTCGTTGAGGCTTGTCTTCCGCTGGGTGCTCGGCTTACATCTTCCCAGTGGTTCCGTTTCCCAGCGCCGCACCGAGCCGCATATTGACATCCGGAAGTGAGGTCATGGCAGCGGAAATGCGCAACCGGGGGGCGGGGGGGGGGGAAGGGGCGGGGCCAAGCGCGCAGACTTTAAACTTGTATTTTGACAATAAAGAGCCGAAGCCCCGCCCTCTACATGCGAGCTCGTTAGCTTATCTTTGGAAACGTCGTCTTTTTTTTGAAAGAGGGAGCAATTATTTTTGTGTCCATATCCAAAGCAAAGTTATTTCGCTCTGTGCGAACTTCACTTTAATTTAAATATTTTCTACATTAAGGGGTCTTTATATATTATGAGGCTAATATTATCGCTTGATATCAAACCGTTTCTTTGTGCTGTTCAAACACATTGTGACATAATTAAATATGCAGATACAGCCAGTTTAAGTGTTTTTATGAAAGCCATGACGTTTACCTAAGGATGGTCAAACTGCTCAACGTCCACTCACAGAATGCACACCAAGGACACAAAACTGTACAAACGGTATAGAACGGTTTATTAAATTTAGACTTGTAAGAAGTCATCATATTCCAACGCGCTCCATCGCAGGAAGCCCATTCATAATAACACCAACCCCAAAAGGATTGATCACGGCATCAAAACATAAATAAAGCAAATGAACATATTTACAATTCAACATGGACAAGAGAGTGGGGTTTGTGCACAAAAACTGGCAACTACATATCCTGACGGAGGCGTCAGAGGTTGACGAGGGGGTGGGGGGGGGGATTATTCAAATCAACTGCCCTCCGGAAAATATACCTGGACGGCAGGAGTGAAAAAAAGGGCACAAACACAACTTAATGAAGCATGAAAAACCCTACAGTATAAATCACATTTTCTTGGTTTTGAGTGAAAAAAAAGAAAATCTAAATCCTCATATAATACACTATTGTCAATAATGCTGCTTCAAGTTTTGATGGTATGAGCTGACAGTGTCCTTCTCTCCTGTAATGCCTCCACAAACAAATCTTTAGATCGCAATCCTCTGAGGAAATGACTTCTACAAAACTAACAACAAAAAAAGATTACCTAATAAATTTCAAGAGTCCGTGGATTCGATTATTCAATTTCAGTTCTACATTAAAATGGTACATTGTAGCACTTAAGAAACAATGCGTCACACTACGTCGCTCACAAAGCAGCTTTAGGCTCAATCTGCGGTGTAAGCGTGCACGTGGCCCCCTCCGACTCGACGACAGGCCGTTTCATGGAACTGCGTTCCGGTCTCCGGGCTTATTCGGGGTGGGGGTACAGTCCGTTTCTAACTCTGATTTAACAACAAGAACAATGACTCATCTTCAGTGAGCCGAGTGGACGGATGAACCAACATCAGTTTGACTTCCTGTGGAAAACGCAGCAAAGACTTAACAGTAATCAAAAAAACCTGCAGAATTAAAAAAAAAACTGCAGAATAAAAAAAAAAAAAAACTGGGCTCATTAAAAGAAAAGAAAAAAGTTCTTAGAAAAGTACAATCATTGAAAGCACATTACAATTAGCAGTTTGTGAGTGAAGTTACAAACGGGTCATGTGACTCTCCCAGCACTTCTTATGTACATTAAACCGTGCGTTTCGGAGTCACATGACCAACGTCAGGTCCGGGGTCCCCTGTGGACGATGTCGAGGGGATAAAACAGTATCATCTTTCTTGACTAAATGCTATTTCTCCTCATCATGGGAGGGGCTGCACACCTCAGTATCTGTAGCGCTTCACCGGGGAAACCAGCTGGAGTTATCAGTTACAGAAAAGTACACTTAACTGACAGTCTAATGGCACTCTGGTCCTGCAGGATCTACTCTGGTGCTCTCCCCCCCCCTCCACGCTTAAAGACAAACACTGAGAATCATTCCCGACAGCGAGAAGAGGCGCCTGACGTCATCCGTCTCTGGAGGTCACACGGTAACATTCAGCTATCAATTAACGGCAGAGATCAACCCCCCCCCCCCCTCAAATATATCACACTATCTTACAGTTGCCTTGTGGAAAAAGCCATTTACAAGCAACGGCACCTTAAAATATGTACAGGATTGATCGACCATATCTTCTGGGTTAACAAAGAAAGACAAAAGAAAAGATAGAAACCGATTGTTTTCCCTTCGATTTTGTACACGGGCAGAAGGAGGCGTTTGGAAAAATGATTGAGCACCTCGGTCGTTGTGTAAGTTCATACACAGAAAAGAATAACTGCTTCCAAGTACTGGCTTTAAGATTACAAAGTCACACTCACCGCTTCCCTTCCCGTCAGGTACATGCAATAGAAAAAGAAAACAAAATGCTCGGCATTCATTCAGAGGGCCGGGGGGGGGGGGGGGGGGCGCGTTCCAAAGGCAAATTATGTCGGATGATCCAGATTCTCAAACTCTTTACGCAATACGTCACGGACTCTCATTTAACAAGAACACACAGGAAAACAAAAAGATGTTGTTGTTGTTGTTGTTTTTTTTGGTCTCCCAAATCAGGCATATAGGGTGTGAGAAAACCGGAGAGTGCTGGTCCCAGTGATCAGTACTGGTCGACTGGCCGGATGATCAAGCATCAAAGGCCCCTTTGGAGTGTCCTCTTGGTTTTTGATACCTGAGGGGTGGCGCGGGCGAGCGAACACTGGCTGAATGTTGGGAGCAAGCGGCGCGTCTGCGAGCAAATCATATATCAAACACTTCTTAGCATATCGGTCCGTCGCCTCGGAGCACCAGGCCATCGGCCTCAACCAATTAGTTACAATTCCCCCCCCCCCGGATGATAGCTTAGCACAAAGTCCTTCGCTTGTAAGATGTGATTCAAATTGGGGAGGGTGCGCATGATGGCGAGCGTGAATGTGTGACGGCGTGCGTGTTCGCCGGGGAGAGACACTGTTCAGGACTCGCGCAAAAACACTTCCTGCACATTTGTCGCTCTCGAAGCTTTGAAGTTTTTTTTACTGTACGGGGGCTTAGGTGTTCCTCTTGAGGGGAGGAGGGGGTGTAGAGGGGGGGGGGGGGGGCCTTCATATCGCGTCACAGGGACATTCAGGTCGCCGAGGTCTGGCGCGAGGGGCGGCCCATGGACGAGGCGCTGTAGGTGCGGGAGCGCTGCCTCATGGCCGGTCGGAAAGGCAGCTCCAGCTCCTGGAAGAGGGGGGTCCCCGTGATCTCAGCCGCCTCGGGACGCTCGCCGGGGCTCCACGACAGCATGCTGCGCACCATGCTCAGCTGCACACACACACACACACACACAGAGGGACAACGGGGTCACGCTACGGCTTTGTTTACATTAAACATGAATATCATACATTATTTTAGACACACACACACACACACTCACACAAAGTAAACAGGTAAAACGTGGGGGCCCCTAAAGATAATATTTTTTGATTGCAACCAGATTATTATTATTTACAAATGATGTCTCAGAATATTTATATTTCAGTGTGTAGTGTGAAAATGTGTGCATATTTATCTCTATTTCTTTTAATCTGAGGGCAGAATAATCCAACCACACCTCCTAATTGGATTGGTTCAGCAGATTTGACTCAGCGACTTGTTGTGGACAGATGATTAACTCTGTGGAGCTAGTCCCATTTTTGTTAATTTACTTTGTTGTACTCTGTTGTACTGTGTTTGGTGCATGTGCAGCTTGCATTTCCAGCCCGTAGGGGGCGCCAGACGTCCACTCACCTCCTGAACGTTGTTTTTGGAGAAAGCCTCTGGGAAGCGCAGCGCTCTCACCTCAGTCAGCGTCTGGAAGAAAGGACGTAAACACCTGTGAGCGGAGCTGTGCTAGTGGCTCATTAAGCCCTTTGTTACAGAAACAAAGACGCCCCCAACCACCATCCCCCCCTCCCTACACACACACACACACACACACACAAAAAGAAAATGCACTGTTTAAAACAGACAATAATGAGCCATCAAAGAAATATTGCATTTATTTGTTGTAGTATGCCGAACAGAGTTTTCAGGCAAAACAGAATAATTAAATGAATAAAGCAGACAGGAAGACAAAGTGCCTCATTAGGAAGTCTCTCTCTTTCTTTCAGATTAAACTATTTGGGAAATTATCCCAACGTTTTAATCGTTTCCCAATGCCTAATGTGGTAGGGGTAAAAATAGCTTAAAGACACATTTGTAAAATCCTGTTTTGCTTTTAATTAGTACGATCCCTTTGATTGAGTTGTTTTTGCTTTGCTTGCATATTCCTTTCCTTTCCTTTAATGCTTCACAGACTTATTTGTAACCATTTATTACACGGGAAAACCATAACAAACACACATAGTTATCAAGTTTAAAAAGCCCAACTAATGGGTAATCTATTGCCGTATGACAAACCAATAAAAAAACAGGAGAAGAAACAGAAACATGAAGAGAGGCTGTGTGCGCGTGTCTTTGCTGACTCACCCTCACTCTCTCCATCTGAGTCCTGAAGGGATACAGCAGCTCAAACAGAATGAGACCCAGAGAGTAAATGTCCACTTTGTGGGAGTATGAGTTTCCAGAGAGCTACCGTGAAAAAGAAAAGCCTTGTTAGCATGTTAGCATATCGGGTCCTATCGCATAGTCACTGCTCTGATGCTCTGGGGAGAACATTTCTGCAGGGGACTTGCGCTTCGAGTCACACGCCTGCTCACCTGCTCGGGGCTCATGTAGAGCTTGGTGCCGACCTGGCCCGTGTGACGGGTCAGCAGCGGGGCGGGCGTCAGGGCGCTCGACTCGTCCTCGTCGTCCTCCTCCTGCTCCATGGCCGTCACCAGGCCAAAGTCGCCCACCTTCACCACGTCGTCCATGGTGAAGAAGATGTTGGAGGGCTGCAGGCCGGACGGAGACGGGTTATCGAAAGCACGGAGGAGGAGAGCATTGCTTATCAGCTAATACGTCCCTTTATATACGGAAACCGCATCATATGATGACGTGTGTGTTCACCTTGAGGTCCCTGTGCATGAGCCCCTTGCTGTGCAGGAAGTCGACGGCCTCTGCAATCTGGAGGAAGATGTCTAGACATTGGTTGTTCTCCCTCTGCTCGGGGAGGCAGCGCTGAGCCATCCAGTCCTTCAGGTTCTCCTTCCGACAGAGCTGCATCTGGATGTACAGGTACACCTGGAGGACAGGGGGGGGGGGTTCAGATACATTGGGATTCACGGAAACTAATATTCCATTTAAGAGAAGAAAAGTGTCTGTAGGCATCATTCAAAAATATAAGATCTTTTGTTTATTGTAAATATAGCTTTCCCCCCCACTGAATGATAAATGGTGTCACTGTGAGCCAAAAATTAATTAAAATTACAATAAAACCTTTGATATGTAATCAAAATTGTATATTTAAAAACATAAAAAATGTGTCTCCTAAAGTAAAAGAAGACAATTGTTTGTAACTTGCACTTAGAGGTTTGCTCTTCGATATGAACAATACAAGTCATAACCTGCATGCAACACCCCGTAATACCAGCTGGGTGAGTGATGGACTGACCTTGGGGGAGGGCTGCACTCGCTGGGTTTGAGGAGTTGGGGGAAGCGCCAGGATGAGGGAGGTCGGCCGGGGGGGGGAGCAGGAGAAGGGCGGGACGGATTGCCTGGTGCGCGAGGAAGACGAGCTGTTCTTCTCCGTCGTGGTGCTCAGGCTGGCCGAGTCGGTGTGACTGTCGGCGTCGGCATCGGCGTCCCGGTCGCAGCCCGAGTCCTCGAACACGATGTCGAAGGACGAAGAGGTGCAGTCGCTGGGGCCGCCGCGCGGGGGACACAGCTCGAAGGAGTGGGGGTTGTCCGAGGCGTCCCCCTCCGCCCGGCTGTCCCGCTCTGACGTGGGGCTGTCGTGGTCCAGCAGCGGGTGGAAGGACAGGTCTCCGTCGTCCCCAGCGAAGCCCGCGGCGCCGCTGGTGAGCAGGGACCGCGCGTCCACAGAGGATCCCATGGCGTCGCCTCGGGGCCCGCGCAGCGGGGGCACCGAGCCCGACACGGGGACTTTGACGGACAGCGCCTCCATGTGGTCGAGGAAGCTCATTGGCCAGTCGGTGGTGCTGAAAGAGAGGAAGGAGGGTTGCTGCTGCGACGCTCACTGCAATCCGCTGACTATCATTATTCTATTCATCCCTCAAAACAACAGCGGACTGAAGCTGTGCTCTACGATTGCTGGTCTAACGCTGACTTTATCAGTGAGTTTGTTTAAAATGCTGCTGAACACGTTTGACCTGCCGAGCTGTACGGGGTGAAAAGAAACAAAAGAAAAGGGGCTAACCTGCCGTCTTTCAGCCACCTCTGATCCATCTCCTCCTGCCAGCCCTCGGGGGGGCTCTCCTGCCAGGCGTTGAAGTAGCGGATGATCCCTGGATGCTCCAGCTTGGCCAGCGCCTTCACCTCTCGCATCACCTTCTCACGGGCCAGTTCTCTGCAGGAGGTCAAAACTTAATGAATTACAATAATTTAGCAGCTTGATATAAAAAAAAAAAAAGTAATAACACAATACCGTGTCATTGTTACACACCCTCCGACTGTGAAGACCTTCATGTGAGCTCAATGCAGTCTCAATACACCAAGCACTTCAACAAAAAACACTGGCCCTAAAATGATAATTCAGTTTGATATGACAACGCCGTCTGAGGTGAAAACACACGCAGCGCTGCCGTCAGCTCAACGCTACATTTACCAACGCTTGTCGGTACGAATATAAAAACACGGCGGCTATCTGTACCCAGCGGTCAGTTTTGCCGCTGCGTGTGGAGACAAGCAGGCTGCGGCTTATGTAACTCTGTCTTCGACACAGAGAAAGAGCAAAGGGGGGGTCGGCGGCGGGAGGCGCTACCTGTTGGGCAGACGGATTCGCTTGATGGCGTAGTCGCAGTCGTCCACTTTGTTGCGGGCTTCAAACACAACGCCGAACCCCCCGCGGCCGAGGCACTGCACCGGCTCGAAGTCGGTGAGGTACCTGGGGAGAGAGACGCGTCGGCTGTCATTCCGCTAGAAAAGGGGAACGGCTCTCAACAGCAGAAAAGGCAAAGCGCTTTGGCACACTTCTCTGACCCGGGATCAGTCAACGCGCTGCGGCCAAGGAGGCTCGAGCGATAGAAGGAGATCAGCGGGAAGGAGTAAATACCGGCCAAATCCCTGATAAGACCGGCTGTGGCTGCTGAGCGTTGCAGCTAACCAACTTACAGCTAAACACTCATTTAAACTGACGTAGTGACAGACTCCACTAAGAGGTGCAGCGCTGAAAAAGGGGAATTCGTAGGATTAAACAGACTGAATAAAAAAAAAAGAATGTATCAATATTGTTATCCTGTACTCATTTTCAATAGAATGTTGATTCAAAATAGAGAGGGACTAAACATAAGCTGTCTGCAGATATGATAATTTTATATTGGGGAGTTATTTGGGCCGGTCAGGGACCCGCTGCTCTCCACCCTGGTGAAACATCCCCTCTCCCGCTCCTCTGGGGATCGCGGGTTGTCTTATTGGGGAATGTTGGTGCACATGTGCTGCAGGCCCTGATCCCGGAGCTCTATCTGCCTCCCTCATTCCCGCCTCAGCTGCTCCTGCAGCAGCCACCGGATTTATTTAGGGAAACTTCTTCGGCAAAAGTGATTTGCAAGGTTTTGCAGCAGCAGCTTTAATGGAAAGGGGTGGGTTTCATTTTGGGACGGCTCAAAAGAAGAGAATGTGCAAGTGGTGACAGCAGGAGGTGGGGTGGGGTGGGGAGGGTGGGAGGGGGGAGTGGGGGCTAAAGAATGTAACGATGCTAACTCCATCCATCAGAAGACACAAGGTCTGTGAAAGACAATAAATCTTGGCTACTGACCATATTTGTGGTGTCCACAATAACATTTAAAAAAAATCATTGTGACAATGTGCTGACCGAGACGTAACGCGACACTGCGACCCCGTGACAGATGCTGCTGGGCGGGGCGGGGTCTGCGGGGGCCAAGGTCATTTTCATTTGATGGCAAACAGCTGAGTTGTCCAATCATGCAGTACTACGACTAGCCGATCTTCCATCTCTGCCTTGTCCTATCGAGGCAGGCGGGAAGACCAGCGGTCACCATGGTAACAGTGCCGAATCTGTAGCTACACCTTGAAAGAGTGAGACTCGCGTTTGCAACTTTGAAGCGTGAGGGTAACAACTCCCAGCGGAGCAGCAGTGTTTTGTCTAAGCTCTCCAGAGTTATGATGAAAACATTTCTTATTTACAAGCGGGTTCTGCCTCAGCCTCCCCGTGTGTTAATAATAAGGTACCTGGACACATATTCGCTGGAGCGGGTCTCCATAGCAACCGCCTCTTTGGATTCCACAACCTCAAGGTCAAACTTGCAGTCTGTCTGGCACTGTGTCTCCGACTCTTTCCGTTGCTTTGAAGGGACAGAAGGAGGACAGCAAAGAGATGGAAATGTTGAAAATATAACACGAGGCAAAAAACCTTGAATCTCTGCTATGAAATATCAGTGAATAGCAATAAACTCACACATACACACTTTCTCATTCAATTAGAAACAACTTTTGACTGGTACTATTACTGAATGAAAGTATTACCTCTTTCAATGTTTGATGAGAAATACAGAATAGAGTCATTACTACAAGACACAGCAGAGGGGACACTATTCAACGAAAGGAAATCACTATTTACAAGATGAAAAAAATGAAATGTTCTGAGATAATGAAGTCTGCTTATCCAGACAAAGATCAGCTTCTCTTCTGGTTAGGGACCACATGTTTTACTTTTGCAACGCCGGATCAGCCTAATCGCTCTGTAGCTGCCAGCCGTAAACATTCAACTCAATTTATGGCAAACTCTCTTAAAAGGCCAAATGCTTTTTACAAAATCATTCTAAAAAAGACCCAACTTCAATCTCAATCTTCTTTGAAAAAGGTATTACTTTCATTATTTTCCCTAAGAGCATCGACTCCATACGTTGAAATGCAAAGGCCTTAAGCGCCGTTACAATATGACATGATAAAGGGCGGCTGGCGGTCTTACCCTCACGTGGGCCACCGGGGCCGGAGGGTGGAAGAACTTGCGCACGATGTAGGTGGTGGCGCCGATGCAGAAGATGATGGTGCCGAGGATCTCCTTCCACCAGGGCAGCAGCAGCACGGGGTCCTTCCTCCTGCGAGTCGCCCCCCCCGCCCCGCTCTCCTTTATCAGGCTGACGGCGCTGTTGCGTTTCTCGCGGTACAGCTTGCTGTAGGGGAAGAAGTAGCCGTTGTCTACGGGGGAAGAAAAAGATCCGACATCAGTGGGGTAACGGAACGTTTTTTTCTGTCAGTCTGGGCCAATTGTCTTTGTGCGCATGACTCGAATGTGATGTTTTACGTCCCCGTGTCCGGTGTCAGGACCTCACCATATGGATACTGGAGGATGGACAGGGCTCCGTTGCTGTATTCTTCGTGGGAGAACTTGTCATTGTTCAGACACTTGTCAAATTCATCAGAGCCGACCAGGGCTGGTGTCCGAGACGGGGAATCTGTGTCAAGGACGAGATGAATGTGTTCTTTGATCTCGGTAGAAGGGAGTAGGGATCAAAAGAGTCGGAACAACAACCCGCAAGATGAATCACACATTAATGGGAATGAAGACGAAGATCTGAGCAGCAGGAGCCCAAAAGGCTGCTAATTAATATTAGGTCTCACTGTTTAAAGCAATGCTAATGAATTCATGCTAGCTTGATTAGACAAAAGGAGGCGTGGACTCACGGACTAAAGGCTTCCACTTGACTATGGGGAGTGGAATGATGTCCTTCAACGATCCGATCGCTTTGGTAGGGAACTTTTGGCTGATCCTCACTGAGGACTGGAGGTAGAGCTGTCCCTGGTACATCCCTGATAGAAGAACAAGTAGAGACATGTTCCACATTCACTGGGGGCCCGTGTGAAACTGAAGACGGTTCGTGCTGCAACTTGACGTCATGAATGAGCAAATCGGTGTTTATTTACCAAGGTAAACACTGGACTCTTCTGCTCCTCTAGCATTCTGGGAGGAGTCGTCGTCCTCCTCCTCCTCCTCGGTCTCCGACTGGTTGCTGTAGGCGTTGTCGTCGAACAGGGCGATGGGTGTGACTTTGCCTCCGCCCACCAGCCACGCCGAAGCGATGGGTGTGCAGAACTATGCGAGACAGGCCATGCAGAATGAGGAGGTACCCTTCTTTCAATTAACTCAACTTCAAGCAATTAGGAGGCTGAAACACGCCACCGAATGGCGCTCCATAGCGTCCCTACCTGGCGTTCCCACACCAGCTGCCCATGCGGCGCCGTGCTGAAGGCCATGACCTTCCAGTCGGGAACAGACACCTTGATCACCAGGTCCAGGTTGTGGTTGTGCTGGTTCTCCGTCTGCCCTCTCTCTTTTGGTTCGTCCGCAATGACCCGCTGGCTCTCCCTCCAGGCCTCGCCGCTCGCCACCTCCCCCTCCAGGAAGTTCATGCCGGACTGCGTCTCGGGAAGGAGCTTCAGCTCAAAGTTCCCGACGCTGAAGTTCCACCTAAAAACAATTACACGAGTTAGGACTGATCGTCTCACTGAGGGCACAAAAATATATAAACCATTATCAGGTCTGTATGATTGTCAGTGTCACTTTGTTTAGTGAATGTGTCACTTGTTGAATTTATTAATTAATAAAACTCATTGTTCAAAGAGGAAGTGGATGTTAAATTGATCCGGTCAGTGTGCTTCAGGTAACACAGAAGACATGCTAGAATTAACTAGCTGAGGGAAAGTCAATCCAACGCCCCAACGTCACATGACTGAAAGAGACAGACAGACACCGAATCTCACTTCTCCATCCCTGATCGCGGCCGGATGGCTCGCACGGTCTTCTGAGTCCTCTGCAGCAGGAGGACGTCTTCGGCCTCCATCTCCTCGTCCCCCCAGCGGCTGCAGCCCCCCGCGGAGCAGATGTACCGGAGCTGAGGCAAACAGAAGGGGGTCATTACACTGTTTTCATGTGGCGAGAAAAAACAACAAAAATGATACTGTGCAACGTATGAAGATTGGAGCTGGCGGGTTCACCAACCTTTCCGCTGTAGGCCCCCAGGCCGTAGGTGGTGAGAGATTTCCCCCCAACCAGGACGGTGTCCTCCCCGATGCGGTAAGAGGAATCCAGCAGGGACTCCACGCTGAAAGGCACGGCCTCCATACTCTCCCTGTCCCGGTTCCACTGGAACAAGGCGCCGTCCAGTGAGGGGATGACCATCTTATTGCCAAACACCTGCAGGAACAAACAGAGAATTAACAAAGACGTCCCTCGAATGGCCTCACGGTCTCAAAGCAATGCAGGGGCCCCATGAAAATCATTTTGTGAACGTATTCCAAGAAAAGTGTCCTTGGTTAAACTCTTCATCAGAGCTCCTGGAATATGAGCCTAGACAGACAATCACTGGCCCACACGGCAGCAGCTCTGGCCCCCGCTCGACTTGGACTCCATCCACCGGCCTGAAGGGACCATTACACAACTAAGAGCTCAAGTAATTAACCCGGATCTGTCTAAAAGAGTGCGACCTCTGAGGATTTGTGCGTGTTCCTGTGTGTGTGTGTGTGTGCCATTAGGTCGGCGACAATGACATCATTCAAACTTGAGCCCTAATCCTGATTTAGCCTCCAAAGCTTTAGCTCGTCAGTGGGCGAGGAGCCATTGTTTTCTGTCCCTATCATTCAAAGAATCAAGAATACGTGACGTCCACATGTGACTCACTCTTTTCTACACAACTTTTAAGGGAAATAACAGCAGACGGATGGTGTCGAACCGTTGAACTCCCACATCAACTAGTTTAACAAATCGGATCACAACTGAAAGGATGATTTAGTGGACAGCAGAGGTGATGTGGTTTGTAGGAGGAGTTAACATCACATGTCATTTAACTGACGCTTTTATCCAAAGCGACTTACATTGCATCATAACTCATGCGTTACATTTTGCCTGGGGAGCCATTAGGGGTCGGGTGTCTTGCTCAGGGACACTTAGACATGGCACATGGGGGGCAGCCGGGATTCAAACCGCCAACCCTGCGGCTCCCAGCCCACCACAATCTGACCATCACTGGGGAGGGGGAGGGGGGTGCATCACCTTCTTCCTGGGCCTTCTGTGCCATCTTACTACAGTTGAATGACCTCATAACCTCATTATGGCGCCTCAGTTACAGGCTTTTTGTCCACATGAAGGCTCCACTGCATCACGCCATGCTGGTATGGCTGGGGGGGGGGGGGCAGAACACAGAGCTGTGGATGAGTCACCCTGCTCCTGATGTGTTAATCCATGTCCCTGATCCCGTAAAGTGTCCTGACCTCAGAGCCTCTCCTCCTCGGGGTTCCACTCCGCTCGGATCGGCACATTGTGAAACCCAGTAAAAACAAACAGGTGTCAAAGGTGGAGAGATCAGTGTTCAAAGTCCCTCTCCCAGCTTTGTTCAATGGATTGATCGGCAGGGGGCCGTCAATCCATTTGCCCAAAACAGTTTTACTCACCTCCGATTCAATTTATTTTATTTATTAGTGGTTATGAAATAACAACAAATTCATTCAAATCATTCAAGAAAAAGGAGCAGTTTTTGCCCCAATAACTGTAGACCTTTGAGATTAGGCACCTTAACTCCTTTTTCTCCAGGATAACTCGATGTCGATTGGCAGCGTGTGGCCAGCTCTCATTGCAGATGAGGAAGCAAGATGTCTCCACTTCATCATCACCTTCATCAGCTCCGGAAGAACCAGTGGTTTTTTACCACTTGCCCCATCGAGCGAGTGAGTGAGTTTCTGGATTTATGGCCCGATGGGACATTTCACCCGATGGATACCAATTTATTATATTCTACATTTTTCCAACTGATGGTTAGATTTACTAATTTATTTAGTACCCATGTCATTGAGCAAGAAAATGTTCCATTAAAATGGAAATTTGTTAATTATTAATTATTACAGAAAGAAACAAGAGTGTCCTTGAATGAATAAAAAACAACAACAAACATCAAAGCGGATTAAAGGTATTCTTTGATGAGCCATGTATAAATTATGATCAACATCTATATTGTAAACTGTGGTTGTCTGGATAAATTATTCTTGGTTCAGACAATATTTTGAAAACACATGAAATCGAGATAAAAATGAAGATTCCAAAAGAGCCACTTACATAAAATATTCTCAGTGATTAAGAAATCCTGACTGCTCAGCACATATCGCTTCCCTCCTCTTGTGTCTCTTTGCTCTGAATTCCCACCGCCTGTAAATGTTTTATGAGCTATAACTCAGACCCATTCACGTCTCCACAAGCCCTCACAGATCCACCATCAGGGAGCGTGAGGTTAGACCTTCACTGTGGGGGGGGGGGGGCTACTTTACTGTATGTGCACACCACTATGATGGGGGCTGGGACGGTCTGTTTGTGTTGCTACCGACGCTCCAGTGGTCCCGTCAAACAGACTCTCAGCCAGCGCCGGCCCAGCGGGGAGAGGGAGACAGAGAGCTGGAGTGATGCTGGTGGGTTGGCCCCCACCTCCTAAATAAACACGAAAATAAAAGCTGCACGGCCGGAACAAAGATCGACTTTGTGCCAGAAATATCTCCCGCCTTCCTTTCTTCATTTCCTTCACGGCGCTGGAAGAAGGATCGCTGGTCACAGCGCGGCGATCCATCAATGGAACGCTCTCATGCCTCATTCGCTTAGAGCGCATGCCGCCAGAGGAGTGTGTGTGTGTGTGTGTGTGTGTGTGTGTGTGTGTGTGTGAGATGACATCATCTCTGGTCTGAGGCATTACCTCACCTCTCCCCTAATCACCCAACCTCCCGCCCCGTTCTTCATCCCTCTAATGCCCCCCAGCATGACTCACTCCACGTTGGCACAGGCTCCCTTCATGTAACCCCCCCGGCTGCTTTTTCTGCAGACAATGCTGTTTGTGGATTCGCTGTCCCTCATTTAAAAATAAATAAATAAGGGAAAGACACAAATACACAGAGCAGCAGCAGCGTGGGGGCCAGCCAATGGCACACCGGCAGACCCCCCCCCAGCCTCTAATCACTGAGCAGACTGCTGTCTCAGGGACCCAACATGCACCAATGAAACCGCTGCTTGAGCGCTGAGGAGGCGTTTGGGGGGGGGATTTGGGGGTGGGGTGTTAGGAGCCGGTGGCAGCCCCCCCCCCCTCCTCCAACTCACACGCCCACACACGCAAACACAGTCGACAGGCATAGCAGGTTACAAAGGGCAGAGCGGGCTAACCTAGATTAAACGTACATGACACACACACACACACACACACACACACACACACACACACACACACACACACACACACACACACACACACACACACACACACACACACACACACACACACACACACACACACACACACACACACACACACACACACCAGCGAACCCTGGGAACCAAAACAAATGACGTCACAGCGAGTCAACGGGTTCACAGCTTCTCTTTGGCAACAGGTGAAAAGGCACTGATGGAGGGGAGGGGGCCCACACTGAACACAGAGGTAAACCAAATGACATGCGCGGGGGGGGGGGGGGGGGCACACTCAAGAACTAAGAGAAACCGCCTAGCTTTGGGCTCAACAGAAAGGTTGATTTTTTGGGGGGGAGGGGGGGGCTGTTGAATGAGTGTGATTATTAAGCGAGCTGAAGACTCTCATCACAGCGTGGAGAACGATGTTTTCCTCCCCCCCCCCCCGGCGGTATGGAGATCTGCTCTTCCCTCATAGCGAGCGTGATGGTGGTGCAGCGGGTTCACAACTTTGTTATTCAAGGTCAAATTTACATTCCGAGGCATCGAGTGGAGGAGCTCCCAGTCTGTGTGGACTCTCAGCGCTTGGAGGAACCTTTAGGGGGTTCTCCACCGCAGAACCCTAGAGGGACCCCAGGAAATACACTCAAAAGGGCTCATTAATTCTTATATGCTGTTATTCCCTCAAACACTTCTGAACCATTTACCATCCTGAACAAAGTTTGGATTTGGAGCCGATTTCCCTCCTTGTGACTGCTGACCCGCTGACATCGTGCTCCACATTCTGCAAAGCTCCTTCAGACATAGAATGTCTATTTATTCTGTGTGAACCAAGCAATTCCACATATTTATAGGCTACGCTAATATTATTAGTGTGATACAATTGGTAAAATTAGATAAGGGTCTGCTGCTTATTGCCGTTTCTCCAGTGGGGTAAAGTCCAAAGGTGAAATGCACTAAAAAAAGAAAGAAAGGTAAATGTAATCATTTCCAAGATTCATAACATGTTTTTATGGAACGGGGAAGCCAACACCTGTATTAACGAGGCTCCATTAATCACTTTTATACCTGATTAACTGTTCCCTAAAGCACAACCAATCCCCATGAATACATCTTATGTTTCATGCTAATGACGTCGTCAGTTATTATGATAAAGATTTAATGCTTTGAAGAAGAACCAAAAAGACATTTAATACTCGATAATTCTAGAGAGAATGAAAGTGAAGTCGCTGCATTTGGCTTGCGGTGGATCAACTGAAATGGATCATTTTTTTCCTTTTATCATTTTAAAACACTCAAATTCATTTACCAGAGATAAGGTGGGACTCAAATGGCCTGGGTTTGTTAATTCTGTGTTCACCCCCCCTGTGGCAATAACAAACCTGGACTAAACGCGGTGAAGTGGATGTAGTTCGCTCTGTTATTGTTACACCAGACGGATAAAGCAGAAACACGTTGTTGTGCAGAGTTCCTTACACTCAAACCCGCCTCACCAGCACCAGCGGACCGACATTAAACTGATCTCAGCCGCCACCTAGAGCCCACTTGTTAGTATCCAAGGCTTTTTTCTTCTTTTTTTTTTCCTCTCCTCTTTCCCCGAGGCAAAACCCCCACACGGAGCGAGTCCACATCAAAGTGAACCGTGAGCCTGTCTGCAGCAGCGCTTCACTTCACACAGCGTGTCGGGGTGGGCGGTGTGAGCCTCTCCGTGTGTGTGTAGAGACTGCGAGGTTCTGCTGGTACGCGTGAACCCGGCACAGTCAACAAAGAGGCTAATCCTCCAGGCAACAACTGCTCGGATGTACGTGGGGGTGTACAGTAGGGCTGCTGGGTATTGTGGGCGCGTGTGGAGCGGATTACGTGTGAGCAACAGCAACCCTTGGTCGACTGTTCAAAAGTGCACTTGTTCAATTATTGGTGTCACAGGTCAACACAAAGGAGGCCAGAAGGGCCCGTGTTTGTTTGGAGGCAAAGACTCGGATGCTTCGTTAATCTCACACTGACGTGGCGTGACTGTGGAAATCGTCTTTTTCATCCACCGGTGCGTCTTAATCGGCTGGACACCGGCTGGTTAAGGCGACTGCAGGAAAGGCTCGCGGGTTTTAAAGTGGGGTCGGATGATGTTCTTAGTTAGGAGTAAAAGACAGGAGCTTCCTCTCAGGAGCAAAGCAATGCACTGCTGTGGACGGGGTCAGCCAAAATACATCAAATAAATCATCTACCTCAGTTTAAGTGTACTCTATATTTAGAACCATTTCACAGCTTTCCCCTGCAGAGAACCGAAGCGTTTGTACCCATCTCTGCTCTCGCCAAAGCCACCAGACTCCATTAAAAAAAAAAAAAAAACAGCAGTTTCACCTGACAGAACACAGAGTTTTACCCGTTAGTGTGTTTGTATCCTCGTGTTCTGCCAAGCCAAATTAAAGTGTAGTGGCCTCGGTGAGAGCACAGATAACAGCTTCAGTTCGTAAACAGGGACCCAACCGCGGTCTCAAGGCGAGATGAATCAGCGGAGATATTCTAAACATGACATCAACACAGAGTTCTGCTGCTGCTGACCGGGTCCGAAGCAGCAAACTGACACCATGGGGCACTAGATGTCGACGGCCGGGCGTGTACCTCAGGTTTGCTGAGGCTGGACGACACCAGGCACCCGGAGGCGACATCCAGGTCCCACTGCTTCCTGCCCTGGTTGTGAGGGTCCAGAGCAGAGATCCGGCCGTCCAGGGTGCTGATGATCACCAGAGACCTGCGGGACACAACACAGAGACGTCAGCACACGAGTCCCACGCGCTGGCGCCGTCGTCCCACTGCGCCATGATTTCATGCAATCAAAGGCGGGACAGTAGAGGGCGAGGAATGTTAAGTGGAGGTGCAGATGTTGCCTTTCCCTTCTGGTCCTCAACCTCACTGCGCGGGAAGGTCGACCTTCAACCGCAGCCAACAGCACACCTGTGCCGCGACAACCCCCATCCCGCCACGATGAGGATGATTAAAGGTTATTAAGACTGACCAGCCCCCCCCCCCGAAACACGGGAACTTATTTCCAGAAGATACACAGTGGAGGCGTGTGGACTTTATCGGTTTGTTGCAGCTCAGGTCGGCAGAGAGGAACAGATGGTCACAGTCTGTGCTCAGATGCACACAAGGGGATTCTACAGATACTTTTCTTTGCTTTAAACTGTCAATAAAATTTGAATCATTTACTTGTAAAAAATGGTCGTCTCTTATTCAGAGTCCGGGGATTCGTTTGGGGACATTTCTGATCCTCTCGGCTTTGGCAGAAAC
>NC_084913.1:2738043-2774969 GCF_949316345.1 Pungitius pungitius
GCACCCAACCAACAACTGCAGCAGCGCAAAAGGAGGGGGGGGTGTTGGGAGGGGGGGGGGGGGGGGGGGGTGTGGAGTGCATCGCTTTAACATATGCACATTCTTACAGAGAAGTTTTTATTCAGAATCATAGTACTTCACCACAAATATATAAAGAGACAAAAACAGAATTAGCCTGGTTACAGAGAGCACTACTGCAGCCAAATATCAAATAAGTTCAAATAAGTGTATTAATTGTAGTAATCCCATAATGTAATTCAGGATGTTTTAAAAGGTACCTGAAGGCACAACACCAGCATGAAACCATTTCCAGGTCTTATATAAATGAACACTAGAATAAATGGATAAGAATAAAATAAACCTAATAATCCCAGATGACACACTACAACACCTGGATTTAAAAGTGCTTGACGGTTTATTTAACGGCCTAATCGTCTAAACCTATTAAATAAACAAGAGATCTTTAAAGCGGTTAAGTCATTTTAAAGAGGATGTGCAGTAAATAAATGGACGTCGCATCCATCAGGGTCACTGCAGCAGACCACCGCAGAGCAAAGGGTGGGGTTTAAAAAAAACACCTCTGGCACTCTCATGAAAACACACACCACACACCGTTAAAAAGCATTGCCATTACCCTCACTCACTTCACTCTCTCTACAAGTGAGCTCTCCTCTCCAACCCGAGTCGTCTCACACGTGGTAAAATCCAAACTCTGTGGCGCCACGCTCCTGCTGGCTGATTGGCCGAGCTGCAGCCCTGATCCGAGCATCCGATTCGTTGTTGCTAAGCAGTGAGGAGCCACCGAGAGTGAAAACAAGACAGCATGGCCCTGCAAACCAGCAGCTAACTCTTGTTTTCATCCTCCTCCCCTCCCTCTCAGAGTATCCCACCTTTTTGCCTGTGCCCCACCCATACTGCAGTGCTGCAGGATGGGTCCTGCCGACTTACTGAAATAGCTGCCGACCTATTAAACTCATTCCTCTTCACGACATATTCAAAACATTTGTCATTAATGCAGAACTGGTCATTTCTTCTGTCACTACGCGGGATTTAAGAGACAGTTTCCATCAAAGAAGAGGAAGTCAGTGACACAGATGATCACGCAAGGGGACATTTAGGGCAACTTGTGCACACTGTAACAATAACTTTAACGTGATGACAGAGAAACAGCCCCAGAGACTGATAGAGTTACATGAAGAAAAGACAAAAAAAAGAGATTATTTAAGCTTTTTTTGAAGTTTCCTCTCCAATGGACAGCAGCTTCGCCGGGCTCAGAGTGCTCAATTAAAACTTATCAGAGGGAGTTCAATCATTTTCATCTTGACCTGTTATTCTGGGGACGGGTTCTATTAATAAAACCCACAACATCTCCCTGGTTACATAAAGTGGACTACCGAAACAAAAAGAAAAACAAGGATATGAACTGTCCCCCTCAAAAGGACCCCCCCCCCCCTTTACCTAACTATAGACAGACCCATGTGGCCAACTCAAATTCAGAGCACTAGCCCGTCTCTCCGACGCAATTGGCCGACAAGTCGCCCGGCTCGGCAGATTGGCTGTTGCTAAGCAGTAGGCTGGTGGGAGCCAGCCGGCGAGCGCGGCGGCCCAGAAGAGCTGTTGCCGCTACAAGGCCCTGAGGAAGGTGCAGGGGGGGGGGGGGGGGGGGGGTGGAGGAGGGTGGAGGAGGGTGGCGATGGGGGTAGCTGGTTCAAACAAAGCCACCGTCCTCTCTCTTCTCACCTCTGAGTGCTCCCTAAGGCCCCCCTCACCCCCCCCACCTGAAGGAGCGCTCGCTGGCGGAGGCATCAAACCTGGCAGCTCCGTCACATGACTGACACACACACACACACACACACAGATGTAAACATCCAGTCCCCAGAGCAGCAGAGGTTGTAACGTATAGACGACAGGCGACAGCCCACACAGCTTTTCGTCACAAACTGAAGGCCGGATCAAAGCAAACACCTAGAATATTTATAGATTACAGGATGCAGAAAAAAATCAAAACAAGTGCAACTGGCAGAAACTTTAAAAAAATATGCCGAGTGAGCGTAGACTGGTTTTCAGGCTGAGTTTGTGGCACTGCGCTCCAAACACAGCTCTGCTGGAGGCCGATTCCCTTTGAAACACAAAGAGATTCGGGCTCGTGAGCGTCACAATGCTGTCAGCAAAGCACAAGTAATCCTTCCGAGGTGAAGGTTTATGTGTCATTAGGAAAGTCATAGCGCTTTTCTTTTTGTTTGAAATGGAGACTGTGTTCAGTTGATCAAAGGTGCTTTAACATTCTTATGATCAGTGGCGGCCCTCCCCTGTTTGACATGGAGAGCAGCAGAGGCTGCAGGTAAAAGCCTTCAAAAGGTCACCGAAGCCAAAGGAGATTTGTCTCCAAAAAACTGGCCCAATTAAAAGCTGGACATTCGATCACCACGGGGTTCGTTAAACCACGTTAGACATTTGTTTCCTTTTGTTGATCCTCTTTTGTTTTGTTTTTTAGAATGAGCCCATTTGAAGTGAAACAAACCTAAAAACGCGTTCTATTTTGTGAGGTGTTTGTAAGGTTCAACGGCAATTCTCTTGACAGATGGATGGAAACAGAGCGTGGAGTAGAGCATATACTCAAGGGGTGGCATTCACAAGCAACGTGTATTTATGGAGGTAAGGGAGAGCATCAGGGAAGAAACAAGAGAGAGAGAGAGAGAGACAAAGAATTAATGCTGGAGAGAGACAGACTTCAACAAAGACATCCAGACAGACAGGATGCGATCGCAGGTCTAACTGTGTTGTGACACAAGTTACAAAGAAAACCTTCATTAGTATGAGCATTATTATATTATGAGGTCATTATTATCGCAGCAAAAGCTGTCATCTTTAACATATGTTGTTGTTTTACAGCCAGCCTGTCGAATGAATAATTCACCTGTTCGGTCTTCCTGTTTCTGCCTCCCGAGCGACTTTGTAAATTGTTTATCTTGTTGCCTTCGACACATCGGTGTTGACTGTTTGTTATGAGATGATGTGTAAATTCAGCTCCTTCTGGACACTGACAGAAATAAAGAGTAGGTTCAATGGACTTGGAGGATTATACGAAAAAATACAAATATATTTTTGCGAGATAAACTGAAATCGAAAGTGGGAAAGGAACCATTAATGTCTGATAAAAGCGATCGGTATCAGATGACTCGGAGCCAATACGTGATGGAAGACAAATGGAGGTTGATGTGGGGGAAAGATGAGGAGAGAAAGCCGTACACACAAAGTGAGGGTAAAAAAAGACGTGAACCAACAGAAAGAGACGCAGGGATCGCCGTAGAGGCACAGTGAGCGAGCAGTGACCGGCACCCGGACGATGAGGAGGAGGAGGAGGAGGACCGCTGCTTCGCCGAGTACCTTAAATGTCATCTTGATCCTGTCCCCGAGGCAGGAGGCTTCACCCTCCTTCAGGTCCTCCACACTGCAGAGACTTATCACTTCTATCCTGATGAGTTTGGGAGGTGATGCACTAACAACTATGTGAGGCTTTGGGGTTTTCCATGAGGGGCAAGATTAAACTGACTGAAAATGAAGAACAAGGCGGGTTCTTTTTTTTTTTCTAACCAAGGATATGCGGCAGCGAGTTTTGATATTAAGCAGAAAAAACTTGGACTTTAACAGTGTTTTCAGCCTTCAGACCGACCGAGCGCCTGGCGCGTATGTGAAACTACACAGAGAATAATTAAGGAGATGACCTGATGCGCTTCTACGAAGAACATGCAACGGACTAAGACTGAATGTAGAAGCTGGATCACAGCTTGTGTGTAATGGTCCTGGTACAGAAAAAGAAAAAAAAAAAACAGAAGAAGGAAAAAGCGAAGGAACGTCGGGGTGAACACGCTGCGCCAAACATCTAAGGTGGGCGTCAAAAACCTGCTGTTTACCCGGGAAGACTAAATCAATTGCCCTACCCACTGCGCCAAGAACTGCGTCTCACTTGGGGCAGCGGCAGCAGAAAGCCGTGTAGAGCCGTAAAACTTTTGACTGACAGGATCCTGGGGAGTTTTTTCTCAGCTCAGCGACATGTCTTTCCATGGCAGTCATGGAATATTAACATGCACTTGTCATGTTTAATTTGTGCTCGTGGTACCCGAGTGGTGGAGCCCCCGTCACCTGCCCCTCCCCCCACCCCTCATTTATAATGAAACTGATTGACTTTCAAGTCCATTCACACGTTTTCCTTTTAGGACAATAATATCTATATGAAAAAAAAGCAACTCCACTTAACACTTTCTACTTTGTTAAATAACAACAGATTCCAGCAGGCAAACGGTAGCCCTTCCAGTATTTTTGCCACAAATGAGGTATTTTTGTAATCCTGCAAAATTGCCAAAAGCACTGTGGTTAATTAAAGTAAAGAGACGAGTGCTTTATCACTTGACTTTTCTCAGGTGAGAGGCGCCGCATCCTGAGTGGGTGCTGCCGGGTGGAGTCTGACAGCCACAACAACAACAACACGTTCGAAACGTGTTAAGTTTAACAAATAAGCAACAACTCCCTGCGCTGGACCAGCAGTGGACCAGTTGACACGAGTGGACGAAACTGGGCCGCGGAGTGACGTCACTTGTACAAAATCAACAAGGTAGACGAATCAGTTCGTTACGTGTCGCGCAGGAACATATCACCCTACTACACGAACACACACACACACACACACACACACACACACACACACAGATAGATATTAGCCCCCAACATGCCAAAGTGACGTTATTTCGTAAAAACCTTCACTTTTAACAACACTGCGACGCGTTTATAAAAACCAACCGCATGTCATTTTCTCCACAATTGACTAACGTTAGTTCCGGTCAACTTTTCACAAGATTTCCATTTAAACTTTACTCAAAAACACAATCCAACAGGAAGTCACACTCGCATCTCTCACCGTGGTGTTTCTTAGTGCCTGTGCTCCACCAGTTCGATGGGAAATCTTTATTTATTATCTTTATCTCTATTTTTACAACCACAACAAGTTTAGCGGAGGGATACATTAGTGTCAAAGAGTTGGCTGCCTCAACAACCGGGCTCTTGTTTAGCTAACGTTAGCTGGTGGAATAAAAATTTTAAAAATGGCGAGTTTTCTTATTATTTTTTTTATTTAGTTCGTCGTGTTGGATAAACAATTTACTGCCGAATTCGTGGCTGCAACCGTGTCCGTCCCGCAAGAGTTAACGTCACACGTATGAATGCGTTTTCGAAGAGAGAGACAAGAGGAAACAAAAGTCGTTACCTTGACGGTTGGAAGTCCCCGTTACTTTCTCCCGATGGTTCGTCGGCCTCCGCCGCCGGCCCGTTCTCGTCGTCCTCCACGGTGACATCTGCTACGATGGCCGGGGACCGGACGTTGTCCAAGCCCCGCTCCATGACTCTCGCACCATCTTCCTCCGAGGTGACGCCTGAACCCCGGGTGAGGGACCGCGGCTCCCCCCCGACGGCTGAGCCCTGAGCTTGCGTGGTTCCGAATCCAGTGAGCGCTTTCAGCAACAGCAGGAGCACCAGGGAAATGCTCACGTTTCCAAAGTGAAGCCCCCTTTCCATTTGTAAGACTGGCACATTAGTGAAGTATGAGATTTACATGCCACTGCTCCTGTAAATCTTAACGTTAAAAAAAGTTCAAAGTGAAAAAGAAACGGTGGAACTATAAAAAAAATCTTGTGTCTCGCAAAAGCGCCTTTTCGAACCGGTTCTTTAAGTAAACATAAACAGCCACTGGGACACCATGTTATTCCCTTTATACTTGACCCAAGACATGCCTTGGTAACGCTAAATCCCGCCTTGTTTCTACACTAGGATTGGACAGTCAAATCTCAACGTTCGTTCAAGTTTCATCCAGCCGTTCCTTATTGGCCCGTTAGATGTCAATCACGCATACTCGCATACTAAGCACAATGCGATTGCAACAGAGAGCTGTCAGACAAGAAGGCGGGCACAGAATGTTCCAGCCCTCCAAACAGAGCGCCTTATTGGCTAATCGAAATGCTGTCAAACTGCGCATGCGCCCTGGTGGCTGGCTGACAGATTGAGCACAGGGTGACGCAAAAAAACACCCGATGGCAAATCCTCAAGCAGGTATGTTATTGGTGGGATGTGTCGTCCTCTGTCCAATGAGAGAAACGTTCCCGCCGAGCACCGACCCCATTGGTCGATTTTCAACCTCGCGCACTGAACATTCGATGTTTCAGCTGTCGCTCAAGAGCAGTTGTCAGGACAGCCGACGAGAAACCATCAACGTGGCCTCTCCGCAGAGGTACATTTCCTGTTCCTGATCACGAGTTTTGGCTTCACTTTTCGGATAAAAAAAACAAAAAACACCAAGGGCTGGGACATGATGGACGCGAAAGACTTGAGTTTTTTTTAAACGGGAATTTAAATAAAACTGCACGGCGTCTGCGCAGCTCTCAAACTACTTAAACACACACACACACACACACACTGGCACTTTGTATTCGGCGTATCTATGAATAAAGAGTTGAGGTGGGTACATAAAGGTCACTGTGAACCCAGTCTGCTTGTAGCGGAATCAAAGCGCCCCCCGGCGGCCACGAGGGAGAATAGCACATCTTAGGTGGCTAATTTAGATTTTTTTCTATCTTCTTTGAGAGTTAAACATAAAGGTAGACACAAATGTGGAGCATTTTTTAATAAAAGATAGTTTGCTTAACTTTTTAAATAATGATCTAATTGATTTAAATTGTTTCCACTTGTTTCGGAACAATCTGTGTTCCATCGCATCCAGTTAACTTAATTATTTGGTGATAATGTAATCATCAAATGATCAGGAAAACACAACAAAAAGGAGTCATACTGTCTGTTGTCATGGTTTTGTATTAGTTAAAGAAAATAGTACTGTTACGGCAAAGTGATAACCACAGTTAATTGCTAAAGAAAGACTCAGTCTAATACCGCATCAAATCATCCATTTGATTTATAAGACAATTAATTGAATAGATCATAATCACAGTGACCTTAAAGCATAGCGCCGGAGTGTAAGGCATTGTGAGCCAAAACTAGAAGGAATAAAATAAAAATCACATCTAAATAGACAAAGTACACCCGTACTTGTCCAACGACGAGTTTAACCTTGACAGAGCCCCTAAACCCAAACCCTCCCCAATCAGGACGTCACAGTATTGGTCCATGGCAACGGTTACCGTCATGTGATCAAATTTTAAGAGCCCGGGAGAGGGACTCCGGTACCGTGACTGAATGAACACACACAATAAGCTTTTAAGGAATCACGTGTGACACAATGCACGGTATTTCCACACCAGTCATATCATACCCATCTAACCTTTGTGACATTAATAAAGATCATAATTCATTTTGGGGGGGGGGATTCTTCCAGTTTAAATTAGCATAATAATAAGCAATGCATTTAATGAAGGGCGGGATTCTCACTGTTGAAGCAGTCTTCACTTCTCTTTTCTGCGTTCTGGTGGCGGCAGCACAGAGTGGGACAATAGTTTGACTGTGTGAGATTTTTATTGAAACTTTAATTCCATCATTTCTCTTAAGGCTTCAAATATTAATTTCCAGGCACACCATGGTTTCATGCTGCAGCGATTCACCACACCTCTGCAGTCAAACCCGCCAGGAAGAGACAACATTCCCAGTGAGACCAGGCAGCTAAACGGAAAATAAGAATAATCAGATGCACTTGGCTTCGCTCATCAGGCACTTTGAAAACGCACAGTGACGGAAGCACCAGCTGCAGGTTGAGAAAAACCAAGCGATCCTCAGTAATGACTTGTTTTTCGAGATGTGTGAAAGGTTCCCAGAGACGGCGCTCGTCCGGGCCGCGAAGCTCCGTCCCAAACACGGCACTTGTGAGTTCGTTTGAGAACAAGTGGCTCCAAGGAGCTCCTCAGATGACCCGAGGATCTCGGACCTGCACGCTGCCGTCCTCCATCCCGAAGTAAGCCCGTTCTGCCATGCCGACGAAAAGCCCCGTCTCCACCACGCCTGAAGAGGACACACAGAAGGTCTTTACCAACACAGGCAACCATAGGGTGGGTCAGCGGGCTGCTGGCGTCGTCCCACTGGAGACTCGCACACGACTGCAGGAGGTTCCTAAAACCTGCATTCTCTCTTTTTGCCAGCAGGGGGCGACTGATTCCCTCAGTAAAATGTGTTTATCGTCTTAAGCTCTAGTTTCAAGTCTTCCTCCGCACAGCATGGTGTTTATTCAGTAAATGACGGTCCACGGGGTGTGCTGTGATTGACAGGTCTCTACGTCACTCCTCCTGCAGTCTGCATTTTTGAATGTGCTCACTTCTGTTCATCATTTGCAAAAACAACATGTGAACAGGTTAATTCGTCCGTCCGTCCGTCCGCAGCCCCTTTGGTCTCAATAACCGAGGGCGGGGGGGGGGGATTCCTCACCTGGAATCATCTTGATCGCCGTGTTGACCTCCTTCCAGTTGTCAGCGCGCTCAAACTTCCAGTCCAGGATGAAGTTGCTGTTGTCAGTGACCACAGGACCCTGAGTGACACAAACCGCTAGTCACGTGACCCAATCACTCCCGATGCTTTAAAAAAAGAAATCCAACTGGAGACCCAGAGGAAGTGTGTGTTAACAACACCAAGTATAAAAAAAACTAAACCTGTATGTGGCCTTTTGCAATTCTTCAGTGGGCGTGTGCCATTATGAGGTAAATGTTAAGCAACGCGTCTGTGACCATCACGACTTCCTGTTTACTTGACAGCACGCGGCTTCTTGGCCAGAGAAAAAGGATTTTAAAAAGCACCCACCGCCTTGCTGACAGCCATCCGGAGGTTGGCCTCCCCTCCGAAGCGCTTGGCTATCGTCCTGGAGACGGGAACGTGCGCCATGGGGATCACCTCGATGGGGACTCCTTTCCTCCACTGCTGGCCCAGAGCCTCGGAGTCCTTCCTGAGCGAGGAAGAGGAGGGTGAGGAACCGGACCTGGGCACGCGGCGCTTTGGCGAAAGAGCTCAACCCGGCGAAACGCAAACCTGTAGTCCGCGATGACGACGAAATGCTTAGCGCAGCCGGCCACGATCTTCTCCTGCGTCAGGCAGCCGCTGTGAGACGGAGAGAGGAGGAGCCTGAGGCAGGGGGGGGGGGGACGGCGCCGCCCGGCAGCGAGCACTACTCACCCTCCACCTTTTATCAGCGTGAGGTCGGCGTCCACTTCGTCCGCGCCGTCGATGGCCACGTCCAGCTGCGCGGGAGCCACGGAAAACCCGTTAAGCGCTGCGACGCCCCCCCACACACACTGACATGTCGACGTGCTCACCGTACCTCTGGGTGCCTGTCCAGGTCCGACAGCGTGAGGCCGTGCTGCAGAATCAGCTGACGAGCCTGTGGAGGGGGAGGGGGGCATGTTTGTGAAAAACACAACGAGTTATGATTGACGCGTCTTCTCGTCCCTCTGAATGATTGATGTTTCATTTATATGCAAAAGGAGAAGTGAAGGCCCTGTGTGTGTGTGTGTGTGTGTGTGTGTGGTAATGAAGCCGACGTGCTGCAGCGCACGCCGTTGCCAAATATCGTGTACGCAATACACACGCCACCGGGACGACAGAAAGGAAGGTTCAACGATCTCTAACCGACCTGGAAGGAGGTGGGCACGCACACGATGTTGAGCTTCTCCTGACGCACTCTCTCAGCTGGAATAAATCAGAGAGGAGGTTTAGATAGCTGGGGGGAGCAGACCGATCAACATGTTTAGGTCAAGCTTCCTTTGAAACTCCTTTTGGTAATACCCAACAAACTACGGTATTAAAAACTAAATGCTTCTGGATTTATAACATCGTACTTTACGGAGCCAAGAAACACATTTTTACACCAGGCGTCCACAGCAATGATAAGAAGCAGTGAGCTTTGGCCCCTAAAAGACATAAATCAACCTGGTGAACTAACCACAGCTTGTGGTTCCACTCACCCAGTCTGTCCACAGCGTAGACAATGGTCGATCCGCTGCCAACCCCAACCACCTGGTTGTTCTACGAGAACACAAAACAAAAAGATGCACAACACCCTGAAAAGAATACAATTAAATGACTTTTTTTACAGTTTCAACTTAAGTTAGCATTACGTGTTTTTCTTAGGACAGCTCATGTCATGATTGTGTCCTCTTCCTGTAGCTCACATGTCATGAACCAAACAGTCCTCACAAATCTGTCACATTATAAAACCTGTAACTTGAATTGGATTACGTCATGCATAAAACTCAATACAGCGTTTCAGGCTGGACATGTGACTCCCGCGCCCACGTGTTGGCTCCTGTATTTCTACAGCTAACACACATGCTGTAACATACGTCTGCTATTTTGGTTCTTAATGCAGGACAAAGTTAGCCGACTATCCCGGGGCAAGCACGCATAACACCGGGCTAATCCCCCACATAAAATCCGCGCGAGTCAACGTTGGATAACGTTGTGATAAGCTAGCATGCTAGGCTAACGCGACGTCCACCTCTCTGTTTGCGTTAGCTCCGTTTGTTAGCATGCAGCACCGAAAGCTAACGCCCCCCCCAAATGCTTGTAAACTTCGTGCTCGCTGACGCCCGGGCTAACGGGGACACGCCGGTTCCGGCTCTCGGTACCTGGACGTGGTTGTCCACGGCGGCGTAAGCGGCCAGTTTCTTCGCCTCTTCCGCCATGTTGTTAGCGGCTCTGTGCGTCCGCCTCCGCGATGCTGAAGAGAGAAATCCAGCTGCGGGTTTAAGGAAGGGGGCGCACCGCTGGAGCCCCATGACCCGGCCCACAGGCAGACAGACGGGTAGACAGACAGGAAGCAAGACAGGTAGAGAGGCAGACAGACAGGCAGAAAGACAGGTAGATATGCAGACAAGCAGGCAGAAAGACAGACATGTAGACAAGCAGAGAGGCAGGCAGGCAGAAAGATAGACAGACAGGTAGACAAGCAGGCAGACAGACAGGCAGGTAAACAAGCATGCAGAAAGACAGACAGGTAGACAAGCAGACAGACAGACAGACAGACAGGGAGGCAGGTAATGTTCCTTTGGTACGTCATAATTATAATATATATTATATTATATAGATCAATATTTTGATTTGAAAAGTAATATTTGTGTTAATCAAACTAATGTTGAAATGATAAGGGGAAAAAGACGATAATGCGATTAATTAATGTAAGTTAAGAGGACCATGATACGCCTTCATGCTGATTCCTGAGGGGGGCGCCAGAGGAAAGCTGTGGGGTCTGCACACTTTAAGAGGTTCATCCCATCAGGACCATGACTGAGAACGATCTCCTCACCATTCATGACAATTCTCAGGTATGAAAGTGACATTTGGTCACGAAGGTGGTGCGAGAGGAAACATGCAGAGGGTTTTATTGTCTGGGGGGGGGTCGGACGTCCGCTCTGTAGATTCCTCAGTTTACCTGCCAGCTGGATTTTGATAGTTTTCTTGTGCACAACAAAGGGTGCAATTTCCATTTCAGCTTCGAGGGAGCCGTGGCAAAGGATTCCATTTCAGAGTCTTCACCCATGAGAGTCATGGGTTCTTAGAGGAATATGCAAGGAAATTGTTTTCAACCTCTATACAGTTCATCCCGTGTTCTCTGTGGGGAACTAAAACAATAAAAAAACACCATTTCATTCAAAGTGAAGAATTCTGTAATTAATTAAATCACTTAAATACTCACCATAAAGACCCCCCCCCCCCCCCCCCAATGAACACAAGCTCACACACATTTACATCACTACTACTTTTTATTTGGCAAACAGCTTGAGATAGTCTCTCTTTTTCAGTGTACAGTATATATATATACATACTATAATAAATCAACACATTCTGTTTTATAACCATTTTTTTCTAATTTTTTACATATTACAGCTTACAAATATAGCTGATCTTTTTGACAAAAATTACAGATTCTGTTTGACACCTAAATTATTATTATGCTATATAAAAATCCACACCTTACATTCATGATTAGAAAAAGTAGGCTATATGAAACCAGGAAAGAAAAAAGAAACACCACAGTACGCAATTTTCAAACAAATTCAATTACAAGGGGAGGAAAGGGAGGGAGGGGGGGGGGGGAGGGACTCATGTCTTTCACTCTGAACCCAATGTTAAATCCTCTGAGAGAAGTTATTCCAAAAGATCATCAGCACAGAGAAGATAGGGAGGAACAGCACTGTCACAGAAGAAGAAGGGTGGTTAGATCTCTGCACTCGGGTTGGAAACCAACACCTCGCCGTGGATTAGAACGGACACGTGATAAAAACTAAACTCTGCGAACTGCACATATCACTTCACACCTTCACCGCCTCGCTCCCCTCTCTCCACCGGTAAGCCTCCATCCGGGGGATTATGCAAACGCCGCTATCTCGGCGGGAGACATCTGCTCAAATTGGACATCTTCCTCACATCTGCATGAGACGGAGTCGGGGGAAGCTGCCGTTTAGAGAGAGTGAGTCATGCAGCCGGCAGCGAGGGGAAAACTTCCTCTCTTTTTTTTTATTGTGCCGTAATTGAATCAGCACAGAGTGGGGGTCTTTCTTTCTTTATTTTTTTATACCGTGAGGATGGACCGACAAGATCGTCTCTCAAAAATGCAGCTAGGCGTGTCTTCGCCGTCGCTGGGAAACCCGGATTTTTATACACAGTATTGCTGAATATCGAGCGTTGCATCTGGGTTGGTGGAGAAGTGACCGTCTTGAGCGGCTGCCTGCGCGCGCGCGCGCGTGCGTGCGTGTTGTGCAGCAAACGCGTCCATCGGGCGTCACGTGGTATCAAAAAAGCCAAGACGAGTCATGCTGCAAGCAAAAGCAGCGCTCGCTTGGAAACTGAACTTTTTTTTTGGTCTTTTTTTTGTATTAGATAACAAGATAATCTTTCCAGACATGTGGATTATTACATGACAACGTTTGCAAGCATTAATCTAATCATAACATCTAAATAGAAAACAAGAGCAGATTATTCTAAAACTCATCTCTGAGCACATGTTCACAAAAAAATAAAGGAATTTTGTTGAATCCAAAGCTCACAGATATATATATATATATTTAAATGTATTTCTGTTTTTTCGTTTACGTTTACCTGACTTTCGTCTTCACTAGCAATGCACCAGAACGTGTTGGACTTGGACGTGAAGCTGGAAGGAACGTGGTTGATGAGACGAGACGCTCAGGATACAGGAATCAGTAACCGTGGGATGTGGAGCAGCTTACTGCACACAAAACGCTCCTTCTACGTACAGGTGAAACTAAATAAATATTATATTTGAATTCAACCTAGAATATTTTGTATAGTTCCATAATATACTCTTAATATATTTCATAATTTGATACAGATTTCACTATATGTTTTGGTTTGTGCTGTCGTTCTAAATAATTACATACATACCTGTGGAATGTCTTTTAAAGTTATTTCGTCTGAGAGCTTAAATTTCACCTTAAAAATGAGGTTTTTCTAAGAGCCGGCAGGAAGCTACATGAAAGACAGATTAGTGATGTGACACAAAGACGCGCGCACGCACGCACACACACGCACACACACACACACACGCACACACACACGCACACACACACACACACGCGCTCCTCTTTCCGCCTTCATGGACGCTGACACTGGTTGGACTGACTTAGGGACTAAATATTATGTGTCCTTCACAGAAAAAAAGGGAATCACAGCTAAAAGGTGAAGGAATGCAAAGGTCTTCAACACTGCACAATGACACGGTTACAAAGAGGTACAGGTTTACGCGGCGGAGGCCTGAATGCAGAATTCCTGCCCGTTAACTCCTCTGCGGAAATGATGACGCAACGTGGGTGCAAAGTGTCAAAGAGAAGCACCCGAAGCACTGGTCTTTAGCTTTAACACACGGAGGGACTCGCTGGAAGATGCTACTATATGTAAATGTAAAGGTGTGTGTGTGTGGGGGGGTCATGGGTGTGAAACGAGGAGTTCTGGACGGGTAGTTTTTTTTCTTTTTTGCGGTCTGTCCACGTTTACATGACACACGCCTCTCACCTCTTTCTCACATTTACAGTGCTTCACCTGCAAGAAAGTTCTAATCAGATACAAAAATCAAAACAGTCAGTTGATCCCCTTTTTTGCTTCCGTACGGTTTTGCATTGAAAAATATTTCTCTTTTTTTTCTTCTTCTCCTCCTCTCTTTATCTAAATTCCAGACGTCTATTTGCAGATCCAGAACGCGTCTCCCTCTGCAGCTACATGTGTTGGGCGTCCATTATGTCCAAGTACTTGGCCTCAATGATGTGAGGAAGCACGTTGTTCCTAAACACAGAGCAGACAGAATCCACGTCAGGCATCGAGCGCCAAACACAACCCACAGACCCTCGCCGGGTCAGACCTCATCACATCAGGCTCGCCACTTCCTCCTCGGCTGAAAGCCGCCTACTGTGTGTGGACTTCCCTGGAGGCTCTTCAGTCACTCTTTGAAGATGCTAATCGCGTCACGCTAACCGCGTGTGGCTATCAGCTGAATCTCTGCGAGTTGGGTTATTTGTTACTTGCACAGAAAGGGGCCGGTTTTACACCGAATGTCTGTGCGTTTAAGTAGGTGCAGTCTCTTATTGTCATGCGCCACACGGAGACGGCAGAATTACTCTGTGAATTCACAAATAGCACAAATACATAATGCAGGGCTGAGCAGATGACCTGCAGCACACGACGTTTCCATCCGCCTGAAACGTGTCAAACCTCCTTATTCAACGAGAACATGTAATTGTATGAAATTAAAACGAAAACTACAGCTTTGTTCCCAAGCACCGGAGAAGATGGCGGGCGGTCGTACCTGATCGGAATGAGCATGACCATGAGCAGAGGGAAGATCATCTTCATGTAGGGTATCGGGTACATGCCGAACGTGCAGAGTATCAGCAGCTGCATCATCTGCAGGAAGGTGAAGAAGTGGATCTTCCTCTGGGGCACTTTGCGGATGTAGTGGGTGGGCGGGTAAGACGTCTGCAGGGGGGGGGGGGGGGGGGCGAGAGGATCGGAGGGGGTGCGATTAGGAACATAATCCACCCGGAGGTTCTTGTCCTCGGGGCTCGGAGCGGACTGAGGGACGTGGACGGCCCACGCAACCGCTTTACATCATGAACAACTTTGAGCTTTGTTGTCTCACGGACTCTATTTATAGCGCCAGGGGTCTCCTGTGTCAGTGTGCGAGGTGGTGGGGGGGGGAGACAAGTCGCTGGTATTATTTTTAAAACCGGCACTCGATGAGTAAAAATACACCAAGAAAAACAAACTGGTCTCCTGCGAACCGATCGGCTGTCAGAAAGGAAGCTGTTGATCAATCAGAAAGTCCCACGCGTCTGAGCCAATGGAGGGTCGGGTTTCTATGGACAGTTACCTCTCGCTGCCATTTGGAGGCGCCACTGTCCCCCCCACCCCCCCCAGGAGGAAGATTAAAGCGGACACACCGGGGGGAGAGTCGCGACTAAGAGTTGGTTTTAGATTTCAATCCATCTGATTGACCGGGCTGTATATATATATATATATATATATATATATATATATATATATAAAGGATCATCATCAGCTGGTTGAGCCGTCTTAACTCACCACCCCGCGCTTTCCAGAGTGGATTAAAATTAACACAAAAATTAAAATGTGCATGTATAATGGGCCTCAGGTCGGGTCGCCCCCCCCCCCCCCCCCCCCGGCGGCCGGCACCGAGTCAAACGTTTGATCTGCAGAGCATTGGACATATGGTCACACACACACACACACACACACACACACACACGGTTTCTCACCTGCTCCTTGAGGAGGAGAGCCATGCGGTCGCACATCTGGTTCCCGTCGATGGAGGTGAGGGCGATGTAGAGGAAGAGGCCGTACAGGACGGGTTTGGGGATCCACTGCAGCGGGAGAGGAAGCAGCAGCACCGACACGCCGATGAAGATGTTGGCGGTGAGAGACGTCAGCCGGGTCTCCTTCACCTGGACGATGCTGAGGAGACGCACACACACACACACACACACACACACAAATGTTCTAACTGGAGCGCACACAATGGTTTTGTACAATGCAGCAGACAACGTTTCTATTCCAGGGTTTTCTTATCAGGGTCCTCGCACATTTTTTATTTGAGACATTCTCAGTTTTGCAGGATATACCAAATATACGATTCTTATTTTGGACCGTGAGGGACAAAGCTCAGTATTAGGGACATGTCCCCGGCCTTTGTTTTTTTTTTGTGTGAGCCTCAATAAAGAGACGGACCCATCAGGAGTTTTTAATGACGACATGTAAAAGTCTTCCCTTGTTGGAGTGAGACGGAAACGTCCGTCCTGACAAGCGCGAAGCTGCAGAAGCCCACAGAGGGGTCAGGAGACAATGCGGTGAGGTCGCAGGATAATTAAAGGTCTTCGTGACGATTCGTTTTTCGAAAACCTCTCTTCTCGAAAAACAATCTAAGAAGCAAAAAGTGCCTCTCAAAGCGCTTTTGAGGCGGATGAACATCGGAACATCTGGACGTGAGATCTTAAGAATGCAGATCCAACTTGTGTCTCGTTTTCCTTTAGTTTGTATTCTTTCTGATTTATTTGTTAAAATCCCATCTGAAGGAACAGCCTTGGAAACTTTCTCCAAACTTTCTTTGGAGCGAGTGGTTTGAGCTTCTTTCACGGCTGAAACGTTTTTTTTTTCTTCAGTATTTTCTCAACATAACGAAACCTTACTTTAAGCGGTTATTGTACGTCTCCTGCTTCATTCACTTTTCATTTTAGAGCAAGTTGCCCTTGGAACGTGCTACATAGTAAGAGGACTCACTTGTGTAAAATGTCACCACGTTAAAAAGTTTCGCCACTCTTGCAAATGTTCGTGGAAAATTGCAAATATAAATTCCGGGGCATACTTCCAGAGACTGAATTGTAAATTCTTCTACAATCAATACCTGTGATTAGATCTCCTGCTCATATGGACGATTGCCCTCTTTATCACCCTCGACTGCTTCAGGAAATCCTGCACAAATGCGCCGGCTGTAACCTTGCACGCCGCCGCGTGGCCGCAATGACGAGCTTAATCCTCCCGTCCCTTTAAAAGCTGCTCCACCTCCTCCACCCGGAGGGAACGGGGTTAGTTACACGCCAACCACGCAATCAAGAGCCGCACCCTGCAGCACAAAATCACCAGTCGCCCCGTTGCAGGGGGGAGGGAGGGGGGGGGCGACCTTTAGTCGGGCGTCTGATTGGCGGCGGCGAAAGGGGGGGGGGGGGACTCACGTCTCGTAGAGGTGGCCACCCTCCACGCGCTGCTCCACGAAGGCCAGCTGGCGCACGTGGAGGGTGGAGTGCGGGAAGGCGGCGTGCATCCAGGGCAGCCCCATCACCGACATCAGAATGTTGATGAGCCCCGAGAGCATGAGGTCCCAGTGGTACGCCGTGCCCTTCAGCAGCCTGGGGAGGGACAGGGACACCAGCGTTAGCACGCGCACCAGGGCCCCGGCGCCCTCCGGGGGGGGGGGGGGTAACGCCACCCCCGTGAACCCGTCCCGCATGTTCTCACTCGCCCCCCCCCGAATCGATACGTCATCAAACGGCGCCGCGGTAACCTTCATGGTGCCGTGAATCTCACTCTGCGGCTCGAGTGTCCACAGAAATGATGATGATATTGATGAGGAACTATGGAGTGTCCTGCTGCCGTAACCGAAAAACACTCAAAGAGCCATCAAAAGAACGCTGAAGATAAAAGAATCAAAGAGGAAACAGAAATAGAAAAGTCTCATTTCTATTGTTAGTGAGTGTCCATGGAAGGCGGAGTGTTGTTTAAAGACATATTTATACACATAGTTTATAGTTGTGTGAATTAAAACGATGACAGTTTTGAGCGGATGGAGGCTGTCTGAAGTCAAACTTTTCTTTTGGGTACAGCAGCCTTCTTCTTGCCTTCCAGTCCTCGTTTTGGAAAAGACATTTAGACCCAATTAATTTCCACCCAACACATGTAGATGATAAGGGCTGAAATTCCATCATTATGGATTTTCCCTGTTGGGCCCGTTGATGGCTGAGGCTTCACAAGTCGTCTCTCCGATGCAAATTTAGAGGAATCGCCAAGGCTTCTTCAAAGGATGCGACAATCTGACTCAGTTCACTTCCCCCCCCCCCCCCCCCCCCACCTAACAGATCGGGCAAAGATCCGGTTCCAGCCGAACCCCGAAGGTCCCTGGTGGCTTTTCGAGGGAGGTCCGTGTGAAGTCAGTCGATGCACCAGAATCGCTCCCCCCCCCCCCCCCCCCCCCACGTGCACCGAGGATCTGGTCGCATCGAGCCGCGCTTTGGGTACCTGTTCTCCGGCGCGTTGGTCAGCGAGACCACGATGTTCTGGTCGATGAAGATGAGGAGCGCCAGGAGGAAGCCGAGGCCCATGGCGCTGACGACGTTCATGGCCGACAGCCGCTCGAACGGCGCCACCCTGAAGACGGGCCGGTCGTGGACTTTAAAGACGGGAACTGTCCGCAGAAGAAGAGAGAGACAAGGGAGTGAATCTTCTGAAACAAAGCGAGGCATCAGGCTCGTCCCCGACGGGGCCAAATGACGCCTCCGACTCCCATTCAGAGGGCATTGTCCTTTTCAAAGGGGTCCTTGGACCTCTCTGCTTAATATTGGAATATAAATAGTCTCTATGGTACCCAAGGGTCCGCCCTTTACAAACTGTATTATAATGCCATGCAGAATGAATGAATGTGTTATATTTTCCGCCTATTTTAAAATGGTGTATTTGAATATTTCTGCACAACAGTCTTTATGGAAAGGGGAGATGATGCTGGTGGATCCAACGAGCCGAATTCTATTCATATGTGATGCGGCTTAGAAACATCATGAGACCACTTAAAACGTATCAAATGACACCTCGAGAATAACCTCATCCTCTGGAAACGGGAGGCATTTTGGATCGATGTTGCACATTCCTGAGTGGAATAAAACGACGATGACGACGATCTACACCCATGACCACCATGGGCCTCTGTGGGTCTCCACGGGTTAATTGATAGTGAAAATAATCCTTCAGCCCTAATTACACCCACGAGACTCTGTCAGATAACTGTAGTTCAGGACCTGCTTGATTACTTCTCCATTAAAACAAGAGTCATCAACATCCCTTTTAAAAAGAGGGATCTGCTAGCAGCTCACATTCCACCTTCACCAACAGAACCGTCTTCACACAGAGGAGCTGGACTTTTTCCAAATATCGGATGTCTCATTCGGCCCCTCAAATGCTGCTGAATTAAGTGCGGCTGGTTAAATTCAAGAAGTAACGACAATACAACAATGGGCCTATTATCTTATGACTCATTGTCTCCTGGGGGTGAAGGAACAGAAAATTGCCCGGTCACTTAAATTTGAATTCACTTGAGGGTTTGGTCTCCGTTTCTCACCCCCCCCCCCCCCCCCTCAGGAGAACAGCTGCTGCCTTGGCAACCATGAATGGAGCCTTCGAAGTCGAAGTGATGCGACACAATAGAGGGTGAAAACGCAGAGAGCATCCAACGCCTTTCTGGCGCGAGCCTTGATTAAGGAACATAAAAACAAGGGAATGAACGGGGAGTAAACAAGCTCCCAACGAGCCCCCCCAGCGGGTCGGAGCCCCCCCCCCCCCAGCGGGTCTGAGTCCCCCGAGGTGCGAATGCAGCGGCGCGCTGGGACTGAGAGACTTGCTTTGTACAAACATCTTCCCCCTCTCTCTCTCTCTCTCTCTCTCTCTCTCTCTGTGGCTGATCAAAGGTTCTGAGCTTTCTTGTAAGTGGGTTAGAACAACACCTTCAGACACTGGACCACGGGCCTGTTTCGCAATCAACCCACTTCATGAAAGTTGAAATCAATTCTAAAACACAAGTTCCCCTCGTGTTCGTCCTGGTTAACGGCCCAGAATCACAGCTGATGGTCACACGGCACGTGGCGTAGACGAGGTGTTGGTTTATTTTATTTAGTTCAGTTGGTTGTGATCTGCAGACTTTTAAAGAACAAGAGCGCATCCCTCAATGCTTCTTTCTTCAAGGTCAAGGGCACCGCAGAGGTCCAGCAATTTATTCTTTATGTAGTTTTACACGACGGCAGCAAAATATCTAATGCGTTCACAGAATGAATTAAAAAACATCTGACTCACAGAAATCTTAAAATCGTATGATGATTTGAATGATTTGAACCTGAAGGCTGTCAGAATGTGAAGAAGCAACAAAAAGATACTGACGCTCGATGTCGCTGAAGACGTAGGAGCCGATGAAGGAGAAGAGGAGCACCGAGATCGGCAGGGCGCAGTCCGACAGCACCTCCCTCACTTTGGCATGCAGGAACGGACTGAAGGGGGGAAGGGAGGGGGTATGGGGGGGGGGCAGATGATAGAGGAATAGAATAGAATAGAATTACCGTAGACGGGACAAGGACAATGGCTGCAATCCTGACACTGCCTAAGTACCTCGGCCCGCCTGTTGCTTACACAATTCAATCCAGCTCTGAGGTTGATTTGATTATCGGGGGGTGGGGGGCGCAATCAGAAGAAGAATATTGATGCTTATTAAATCACAGGCCCGGGACATCGGTTAGAGCCTCGTCTGGAAACGTCCCGGCGCTCACGTACCTCCTCTTGAACTGGTAGAGGGTGTAGCCCATCCACAAGGTCCCGAGCATCAGCAGCAGGCACAGGACGGGCCTCTCGCGGGTGCACTGGATGACGGACGCCGGCAGGGCGCTGGCGGCGAACGCGGCCGCCGCCTCCTGGCTCCCGTTCGCCCTGAGCAGGTCGGCGGTGGCGGTGGCGGCGGCGGCGGGGAAGGCCCCCGCGCTGCTGTTGGCCAGCGTCGGCGCCTGGTAGTACCTGTAGAAGACTGAGGTCAGACGGGGGGGGGGAGTCAAGCCGGGAATAGAAGCAGCACGCCAGTAAGAGTCAACGTGTGTGAGAAATGTGCAAACGTGGCACAAAGCCTTTGTTTAGGTCTCCTGTGCTTTCTGCCTTCAGCCGCGTGAGACGATGAACAAAGGTGAGACGTGTGAGACGGAGAGAGACGGAGGGCGGGGGGGGACGACCCTCTTGGGGGGGGGGGGGGGGGGGGGGGAGACGAAGCTCCGCTGAAACCTCAAGTGGAAAATCATCATGTTGATCGATGTATCAGCACCCTTAAACAAAGTCTTTAGCTTTTCTCCTTCTCCTTCATTCAAGTGTTGAAGACAGTTTGAAGAGCTTCCCAAAGAGCTCCACAAATAAAGCATCTGAATTTACAGTCGGTCCAAGTGAAGCTAGATGTTGAAATAGTCTTTAATCCTGATTCTGACATGTTTGCACGCTTTGATTCGGTTTAAAATGAATCTGCGGTTCACACCAAAACAAACTGTTCAAACTTCAAAAACCCAAATCAACCAAATCGAACGCTGTCTTTGTAAGACTTGCTCTTCTCAAAAGTCTTCTTTGACCTCTTCAGCAAACCTCCGCTTTAAAGCCTCCACGAACGGCAGCATGCCGCCTCGTGTGCGAGGGCGCCACGCGAGCAGAAGCAAACTTCCCATCATGCCTCTGGCCTCTCCATCACAGCGAAGGCCCGCCCAGTTAAATATTTTTTGGATGCAAAGTGTCAACAAAGCGGCGCGGGTTAATGTTATGGTAATGGCGTGCGAGCTCGCAGCGTATTTTACCAAAAATGGTTTCTGGAAATTGAACGACTGCAGCCGGCAATCTGCGAGAGAAACGGGACGACGTCGCGCTGGAAATAAACGACATTCTGCCCTCGTCATCTCGGTTTTTTTAGGGGGGTGAATTCATTTGTGTGAAATATTTATGGTATGCTAAGATGAGGTGCGTTGAAGGGGGGGGGGGGGGGGGTAGATCAGATTTTTCTAGAATACGGCTTGTTCTCCAGTGAGGACAGATTTAAAAAAAAAAAAAATGCTTCTTCTGAAAAGCAGAAAAGAAGCTACATGGCCGTTTTTTAATCAAATAGCCGGGGATCCGTTTAAAGGTCTCATGACGACGTGTCCACAGATGAGATGACGGCCGATAGTAATAATGAGTGAGCCGGACCCTGAGAGCACAGCTTGAACACGTTTTGGGACACGAGGACGAGACGGGTTTCTCACTTTTGAAAGTTCCTTTCACTGCGTCCACCACGAACGCGATGGAGATGAAGAGCGCGATGACCTCCTCGGTGGACCTGCAGGAACACATGGAAGCACACGCTAGGTCGTTATAGAATAAAAGAAAACAAAAGTACATTTCTAATTCCCTTTGTACAACTGTATTTAAAAATGTATTTATCTTGGTGTTGGGTACAACATGTAAAAAGTAGGTTTAGAATAAGTTAAGTAATAAATTGTTAAACAATATGAAACATTTTGCTATTTTCAGGAAAATATGCTTTTTAATCTGAAGACTTTGGATGAATGAAGCTGAATTAAACCATAACACCTGAATAAAAGTACACAATAGCTATAAATAAATGACGGTTCAATGCCGTCAGCAAACAGAACAAAATATCTGGGCGACGTTTCACCACCAATCAGTTCATCCTGGAGTTTGAGCCCAACATGAAGGAATCACCTCCAGATATCATTCAGCTATATTTATATGTGGTTGGAAAGATCCAAAGACCCCGAATGCCACGCGCAATGTTCCTCCTCGTTTCCTCCTCCAAACGAGCGTGAGAAGTACCTCTTGAAGAGCTTCATGAGCAGGCTGACGTTGAAGATGCCTGCGAGGATGAGGAAGAGGCAGTTCCACAAGCCGATGCAGGCGTAGAAGGCCGGGAAGTCCAGGTTGTAGTCGTCGCAGATCCCTCGAATCACTGAGAATCATTCGAAGAAACGCAATCAAGAGGCTCGAGAAACGAGCTGATGCTGCTTTAATCCATCACGATAAAAAGCACACGCCAGGTCAATGAGGAGCAGCTTTATCCCCGGAAAAATACACGTGCAGTAAAAGAGGAGAAGAGGAGAAAAGGAGCATTTCATTCCGCCAAAAGAGGACAAAAGGAGTTGCAACAGATTTGTTGAAAACACAACAGTTTAGTTGTAATCTCAAACACATTTGCGCGCAGACGAGCTGCAGCTTAACAAACCGGCGGGTTGTGGTGCACAGACGGGCTGCTGGGAACTTTAACCCCCCCCCCCCCCCCCCCCGAGGAGGCGCTCAGCGGCCCGTTTAGAGAGAGCAACACAGAACTCAACCGCTCCGGTATTAAAATTACTAAGCCGTCTGCGCGGCGCCGAGGGCCCTAAACGCGGCGCCGAGGGCCCCTGAACGCAGCGCGGCGCCGAGGGCCTACCGCTGATGAAGATGGCGAGGGGAGCGGTGGTCAGAGGGATGACGAGCGGCGAGCCGGCGAACAGCGAGTAGATGACGCCGCCGATGCTCTGGCCGATGATGGTCTTCCGGACATCTAGACAGAGAGGACACACACACACACACACACACACACACACACACACACAGGAAGAAGCTACTAATCAGTTCGTCTGGCAGGCGGAACAGAAGTTAATCAGACGCTCTAATCGGCGAGAGAGGAAAAAAAAATAATCCAGTCTGATCATTTGTTTTCTTTTTTGGACGATTGAGCGGCTAAAAAGAAAGAAGAAAAAAAAGCTCTATCGCAAGGAAGCTTTTTCAGATTTTATGTAGCAATTATGAAACAGAATCAAATATTTTAAAATATTTCTACTAATCTTCTTGTTTTAATGACAAAAAAGACACAATAAACGTACTTTGTGTGTGGAGTGCAGTTTAAACAGAAGGAAGCAAGTAACGTTAAATACAAGCAACCCTGCGCTTAAAATTCTTCTTCTGTGGTAATCAGCACTCAATTCTCTATGGAGAAAGTATCAGCCAATCGGATGCTCCGTGGAGCTTTTCTCTTCGCTTGCGACATAAAGAAATGGGAAAACGGCGGCGCGCTGCTCACGCACCTATCTCGCCGCGCGTGCTCTCGTCGTTGAGGGAGCCGAACGCGATGGCGGGCAGGAGGATGGCGATGTAGAGGAAGATGGCCGTGGTCATGTACTTCAGCAGCGTCTTGTTACTGCCGACGATACCTGAGGGGGGTTGGAGGGGGGGGGGAGACGAACACAAACATGTGAGCCCCTGAAGGCTAAGGTCACCTCCTAAACCCACGAGTCCTTTGGTTGGTCGCGTTGGAAGACCTTCCCTCGTCATAAAGATGGGTCGCTCGTTTTTTGGAATCAAAGCCTCTAATTGGCCTCTAATCAGATCAAATGGAGTGGAATGTCTTTGTAAACAATCAATGAGTTAATTGATACGGTTTAATGAGGCACTTTGAAACAACGTCAGGGCCGACGTTTACTCCTCTCGTTTGGGAAAATACCCGAAGTCGAGCAGAGTCATCGCAGAACCACTTCCACACATTCAGGACTCTGAAACACTGAGGGGGGGGGGGGGGGCATACGGGAGCATCGACACATTGCAGGGAGCGAGACAAACCCTCGCTGAGACACAGATGGAGAACAGATGTGTCCGAGGCAAAGGGTGACAGACGGACGGTGGAGCAGGCGGCGACCCCCCCCACCACACCCGGGGGGGCTTAATAAGGGAGATGATTCACTTTCACCATAAGCCCGGCCTACCATCCGTGAAGTCGGACGGGTAGAACGGCAGCCGGCGGCGAAAGTCCTCGTAAATCCCCCGGCCGGCCTTCAGGAAGTCTTTGCACTGCGGAGAGGAGGGAGGAGACGAGGTTAGACCGGAGGGGACAGCGCCCCCTGCAGGGGGGGGGGGGGGGGCAGAGTGTCTCGTACACCACCTGCAGGCTCGGTGGGGCCACGGCGAGTGGCTTTTCTATTCTTCTTTGTGTGTGTGTTTGACATTTCAGCAACAAAATACAAAGAATTATATGATGTTCAACATGAATTTGATTGAGTTCTTTTGCACGTTTGTCGTTGTTTAGAAAGGGAAATAAACAACGCTTTAGTTGTGTGTAAAGGTGAAGAAATGAAATGAGTAGTTAGAGACCACATCGATTGAGGTTGAAGTTGGTATCTGATGAAGGAGTTGGATCCACTGGGGGAATTACCCGTCACTTTCATCGTTCTTACACTTTGCTCTCAGGCATTTTGCTTTATTTATTATGGCGACCTCCAAAAAACCTGCAAGAGCACAGTGTGCCTGAAGGCTGCGTCCAGCTCATAAACTCCGCTGTGCAGCGCCACGCAGCGGGATCAGAAATGACCCACTTGGTGATTCAGCTAAGACACTGGTGATTTCAAAGGGGGGGGGGGGCTTTCTAAAAAGCTAATGTGAATCAAATTCAAAGACTGCGTCTCCACGGAGACGAGCGTTCGGGGTCCAGATGTTGAGGAGTAGCTGCATGGTTCTAAACGGGCTTATTAAGCAAATTAAACAATGACTCAACGTTTCATTTTATTGTTGAATATAGAATTAGGAAATCAAACGGGACACGAGGGTGTGTGTGTGTGTGTGTGTGTGTGTTTTGATGTCTTACTTTTAGGCAGAAGACATTAGAAAGATGTTAGAATTTTGTTTAGAAGCGTTACATTTTTTTATCTTAAATGTTAACATTAGAATATTGTTTATTAGTTTTAAATTTGTTCAAATTGATGTGATTTCTATGGAATAGTAGGGATGAATCTAATATATTTGCATGTCTAGGTGGGGGAAGGAGAAGCCAGCAGGAGGCCTGCAGACAGATATAAGGAGGCGCCAAGCAGGCGGAGGGTTGAACAGATACGGAACGACAGAAGAGTCGTCGTGACACTGAGGATTGCAGGTTTAGAACACGATAGTGTAGAGACACCAGCTGTGGGACAGAGGTCTCGTGTGTGTGTGTGAGACAGGACGGGGGGACAGCGAGACCAGACTAAGCCAGTTAGTCCAGCATCAACACAGCAGATAGTGGGAGAACATCAGGATAACAAGCTGCGTAGTCAGAGTGAGGGAGGCAGAATAGAGTCAACACAGCAGATAAGGGGGGGGGGGGGTAGTGAAGGACGAGGAGGACAATAGTGAGACAACAACAACAACAGGTGGAGAGTTACGTAGTGAGGATTGAACTCAATCCAATGTGTTGTATCGTTGCACTCGTGTCATTCCTCGGTTTTATTTGAGTGTCGTTGCTCCAGTGAATCTTAATCCAGTTGTGTTCTGTGTTACTGAAAGTCCCCGTGAGGACGCGTGGGTCCTCATCACCAGTCAGAGTCCCCCTGAGGACGCGTGGGTCCTCATCACCAGTCAGGGTCCACATGAGGACGCGTGGGTCCTCATCACCAGTCAGAGTCCCCGGGAGGACGCGTGGGTCCTCATCACCAGTCAGAGTCCCCGTGAGGACGCGTGGGTCCTCATCACCAGTCAGAGTCCCCGTGAGGACGCGTGGGTCCTCATCACCAGTCAGAGTCCCCGTGAGGACGCGTGGGTCCTCATCACCAGTCAGAGTCCCCGTGAGGACGCGTGGGTCCTCATCACCAGTCAGAGTCCCCGTGAGGACGCGTGGGTCCTCATCACCAGTCAGAGTCCCCGTGAGGACGCGTGGGTCCTCATCACCAGTCAGAGTCCCCGTGAGGACGCGTGGGTCCTCATCACCAGTCAGAGTCCCCGTGAGGACGCGTGGGTCCTCATCACCAGTCAGAGTCCCCGTGAGGACGCGTGGGTCCTCATCACCAGTCAGAGTCCCCGTGAGGACCCGTGGGTCCTCATCACCAGTCAGAGTCCCCGTGAGGACCCGTGGGTCCTCATCACCAGTCAGAGTCCCCGTGAGGACCCGTGGGTCCTCATCACCAGTCAGAGTCCCCGTGAGGACGCGTGGGTCCTCATCACCAGTCAGAGTCCCCGTGAGGACCCGTGGGTCCTCATCACCAGTCAGAGTCCCCGTGAGGACCCGTGGGTCCTCATCACCAGTCAGAGTCCCCGTGAGGACGCGTGGGTCCTCATCACCAGTCAGAGTCCCCGTGAGGACGCGTGGGTCCTCATCACCAGTCAGAGTCCCCGTGAGGACCCGTGGGTCCTCATCACCAGTCAGAGTCCCCGTGAGGACGCGTGGGTCCTCATCACCAGTCAGATTGGTAGAGAATAATTAGAAAATAGATACAACTAAAACTACGAATAAATTAATCCAAAACAACGTCACGGTCAACAAGCTGAAAGCAAAAGGACGTCTCTGCTTCGCTCTGAGAGCCCTGTTCATCCCTTCAAGTCCTCCTGTCTGTGTGTGGGGGGGGGGGGAGGTGGGAGGGGGCCTTGATGACCAGCATTTGGCTGAGATTTGATAAACAAAGTCTTGGAGAGGAATTACTGTCCACCTGTTGGCGGCTCGTTGTGAGGAGTCGACGTGAAACAACTCAACAACGATTTGGCCTCGTTTCTGTAAAGGAGAGGAAGGGGTGGGGGGGGGGGCAGGAGGTTTCCGGAGGTGGAGAAAGTGGTCTTTCTTTTTCATTTCCTCTCCTGTTTCCTCTTGATTTCACCCGTCCCCCCCACACACACACACACACAAGCCTCTCTCTTCCGCTGAGTGCCGCTGAGCCTTTGAAGCCTCGCGATGAACACCTCGCAAAAATCCTCCCCCCATGAAAAGAAGAAGAAAAAAACACAAGGGGAGCCCTGGCCTGTCAACGGCAGCATTAGGAGGACATGTTGGTCCGTGGCATTGAGCCCTGTGTGTGTGTGTGTGTGTGTGTGTGTGTGTGTGTGCGTGTGTAGCTAAGGAGTGGAGCAGCTCTGACGGGCCTGTGAGAGACGTGAGGTCATTTGCCCACTGAGGAGGCAGCAGTTGATGCTGATTGATCGGGGGGGAGAGAAAAAGATCAAGGAGTCAAGGCAGCTGAGCAAGGAGGGAGTAGGGGGGGGGGGGGGGTCGGGGGAGTCAGTCAGTAGCTCTAAAGCTCACTCTGTCGGCCAACAATGTCACCGGCCCTTTGGCGGGCTTGGCCCTAGGGGGCCGCCGTAGGGCTTGGCGGTCAAGCGTCCGTTGTGACGAGGGACCTGAGCGCCGATGGAACAAGTGCATGAGCTATGACTCAAGTTGGGTAACGTTGCACAAAACACACAAACACACACGCTTGCCCACCTGCAGCGGCTTGTGGCTGCGGGGGTCTGTCTCCTCCTTCCCCAGGACCGTGGGCGGCTGGTTGGTGGCCCTCAGCTGGTGCATCTGGAACACCAGCGCCTCCTTGAACTCCACCTGCGTCTTGGTCTCCAGCAGCTTCTGCCTGAAGGAGATGTCGGAGAAGAGGGTGGCGAACGTCCTGCCCAGCTCCATCGCTGTCTTGGTGCTTTTCTGTGAGAGAGGGAGACGGAACGTGAGTGGGGGGGGGGGGTGCATTAACCGAATAGAAGAACAAAGATATCGTACCAGATCAAAATACACCTCTCTCTCTCTAATGCACAACTGAAGATAGAAATCTGCTCCGCTGTGAAGGAGCATGTACACATTACTACTTGAGAGGTGGCAGGTTTGGAGATGGGTGTTATGGGGGGGTGGGGGGGGGGGCTTTTGTCCATAATCCCACATCTGTCACAAGTCAGAGAGTGGTGGTAATAATGTCCTGGGAGGCTCTGGGACATGGTGCCAGGGAAGCCTCGTAAGCCAGGTGGTGTTGATACCAACATAGCCGGGCTCAGTGCGTACAGCGGCAGCTGCAGCAAACAGAACAGTTTAAGCCTTTAAGCTTTCTCACGTCGGTAACTGAATTTGAGAGAAAGGATCTGGAATAATCAAAAAGGCTCTATTTCCGAGCGATGGACCTTTAGTCAGACTATCGGTTTAGGAGGCGTCTTCTGTAAGACTGTGTGCTCTGAGATGAATGCTAACTTCAGCATCATGCGCGGAACCACAGTGTTTTCCCTCTGTGCAACAACAACAAAAATAAAAACATCTCAGGGAAAGAAGAGTGTCTGGTTTTCACCTTTGACTTATGTATTTATTAAAAAATAAAGAAAAGGTGAGGCGGCTTAACCGGGTCGTTGAAGCAGCTTTTCTGATCCAAGGCCGGGTCTTGGTGGTAAAAGGCTTAGCGGGGTATGCCCCCCCCCACCGGAGGCGCTCCCAGGTCAGACGACATACATAATCCCTCCACTGGGGCTCTGGATCGACCGGATCTACCTACGGATTGTATTTACCTGGGAAACCTCTGACTGGAGGTCTCAATAAGGCGTCCAGCTTGTGCAAACAGAATCACGTCATCTGCAAAGAGACGCGATTCTGAGACCCCCAAACCGGGGGGTCTCCTCCCACTGAATCCGCCCAGGAGACTGAGACTGATTGGGAGAAAGTGGACCTAAAGGAACCGTCGGTAGGACTCGTCCTTCGGGTTGGAAGGTCACTCGTTTTGATTACCCCTGGGTGCCGTGTGGCAGTAGAGACCGCACAACGAGTCACGCGGTGTTGTCAACTTCAAACGCCGTCCGACAGCCGGAAGGGGGGGGGGGGGGGATGCATTGGGCTCATTGGGCAGCGCCGCTGATGGCCTGAGCCACAGTTGGAGGGTTGGGTCGGAGGCTTTAAAGGCTTTGAGGGATGACCAAGACGCAGCGTGAAGAAATTCCCTTTTATCTTCCGGTCTGCGGATTGGAGGTTTCCATCAGGAGAGGAGAGGTCCGGGCGATCAGTGAAGTGCGTCTGTGCATGTACTCGCGTGCGCTGCTGAGAGCTCGAGGCGGAGGAGGAAAGAAGGGTTGAGTGGCTTGATGGGAGGCAGAAAGAGTTCATGTTTTGATGGGGGAGAAGGGTCCGTGTGGCACCAAGGTTCAGCCAACGGGACACGAGAGCTTCGCATTGAATTCGGTTCAACAGGCATTTGGCTGCCTGGCAGCACTTCAGCTATTTGAGTCAATTGGAATGTAAAAATTGCTCAATTACGACTAATTAGTTTAATTAATGTTGCATGTAATCAGAAGGCAGTTCGGGTTTTCTTCTCAGTTGTCCTTTTCGGCCACTTCGGGGTAAAATCTAATACTGCTGAACTAATTATACGTTTCCTTTATTTTTTTTCTCCAAAGTAGCTGAAAGCAGAGCGGAGGATCAACTGCTCACATTGTTCCGATGCTGAGTTGGACTTCAAAGCAAACGCATTTCGGCAAATATGAGAGAAAGATTGGCAGCACATTACAAGCGATTAATTAAAAAATAAATCCCACACATGTTTTGTTTTTTTGTGTGTGCGGGGGGGGGGGGGGAGGGGGGGGAGTGGGGGCAGTTACCATTTTGAGTGGAGCCAGGATCAGGATGACGTAGCGGACCTCGCAGCAGTTCTCCCCCCAGTTCTGTGGCCTCTCCAGGCGGGAGATGCACACGTGACGCCTCTGGAGATACTTCACGTTGCATCTGGAGCGGAGGAGGTTTTATAAATGTCAACGCCTGACCTCACCAGCAGTGCCCTTCATTTCCATATATTAACCTCTCCCTCCCTCCCCCCCCCCCCCCCCCCACGCCCCCTCTCACGCCACAGGTAGACAGTAATGAAATGCAGATGCACTCACTCACAAATTCCTGCAGTTGAAAAAAGCTTAGAAATAACAATAAAAACAATAATGAAACATAGTTAAATCCCATTCACCCTTTGTAGCTGTCAAATTAAAACAATTTCCCATAATCAAATCTTTACCAGTTCTTTGAGATGCTACTACGTGTTATTTTCTAATAATTAAATAAAACAATCCTATTAACACAATTGTTGATGAATGAGTCTGTCGATGACAAATGGACTAATTGTTCATATGAACACACACGAGCACACATACGCACACTGTGACTTACAGGATGCACAGCCAGGACTGCTGGTACTGGATCCCGGTGGAGGCGGTGGCGGTGACCCCCTGGATGGTCTCTGACAGCAGGTGGACTGGAGGGCAAAGGTCACGGGTCAAACACAGGTACGCTGAGACGGACCTTAGGTCCGCTTTGAGACATTTATGCATCTGGGACTATTTAAAAAAATGGAACCTGCCTCTTAAAATGTTCAACAGAGGTCTGGAGCCTTGTCTGTTTGTGTGTGTGTGTGTGTGTGTGTGTGTGTGTGTCTGCGTCTCAATAGGATGAGGTACTTTATGTTTACATCAGACATGGAGGGAGGAATCTCCCTCCCCATTTGAACAATTTGTGTTTTGGGGGGAGGGGGGGGGTTATTCTACGGCAGGGATTTCGCCCGCGCAGCAGCAGCTTGGAACGTTGTCTCCCGCTCATCGGCACGGCGAGACTTACGGGGCGCAAAATGTCGAACCATCATTTCCATATCGTTGTAATTTACCCCGCCGGCGGCGTCGCCCCTTTCTCTCCTGTCTGTCCTTCCCTCCGTCACTCTCCCTTTCTCTCTCTGCCAATGCCGTCTCATCAATAAAGTATCCTCCATCCATGCCAGAAAATGATGGGCGTCGCCATGACAACAGTATCACAGTGCTCAAGAAGTGAGGAAGGGGAAGGGAGAATCAGAGAGAGGAGAGGCTGAGGGAAATGAGAGAGAGAGAGAGAACAAGGGGGAGGAGACGTGCAGAGAGGGAAACAGAGAGAGAGGAGCAAAGGAAGACCGAGGGAATGGGGGGGGGGGGGAAACAAAATTGTACAAAAACAGGGAACGTGACAAACAAGAAGGAAAAGCAGATAAAAAGCCGAGCGGGAGGGAGAGACACCAGGGAGGGACACAGAAGTAAAGGAGATGGGGTTCAATTAAGAGCAGAAAGCCTGACAGCCAAGCAACAAAATAAAAAAAAAAACATCCAATTTCTCACTGACAGCAGGTAAGAGAGGAGAGGAGAGGAGAGACAGACGCAATCAGACCAAAGAAAGACTCCGAGGTGGGAACGAAGGCGGAGAGAGAAGTGAAGATCAGCCCTGTCGAAACGATCGTCAGAACCAACATGGCCGAAACCACCGCAGAGAAGCTAACGCTGCTAGCATTGGGCTTACAGCCGTGTTTCTTCTGCAGTGCACACAAAAACGTGCATGAGATGAGCGCCTTGACTGGAAAACGTGTGCAAAATCGATCAGTTCGATAGTTTAACAACTAAAATATCTCCATGATGAAAGCGTGTGCACTGAAGGGTTTCACATCTGCTGTTGTTGTTGCATCCTGCGTCACGACGTCTATAAACACTCAACATCTCCTGGGTGAGAGGTCACCTCTCCCCCCCCCCCCCCCGCCACCCCCGCACACTGGCTGCTGAGCAGAACTGATTGAGTCTTTACTTCAACCTCCGGCACCCCAATCTCCTCGGTGAACCCCCCCCCCCCCCACCCCCCCACGTGGGACGCCTTCCATCAGCCTGCCGAGGCGAGCCGACCCGCTTCGGATGTTAAGTGGAGATGAGGCGTGCGTTGCCGAGGCGATCAGGTGGGAGACTAATTAAGACGTGCGCGTTTGTTACTTGTCAGATATATGGAGATTTCTGCAGCGTTTCGTAAGCTTTTGCAACGCAAACGCCGGCGTTCCCACACACACACACACACGCACACGCACACACACACACAGAGAAAAAGGGGTAAAAGAAAAAGGGAAATCACAAATGCTCACACGCTGCATATCAAATGTGACAAACTTCAATGGAAAGTGATGAAACATAGGAGGAAGGCGAGGCTGGATGGCTGGATTGGCCCCTTTGATCTGTCCTGAATTCTTTTAGCTGCATTATTCACACGTTTCGGTCGGAATGGGGGGGGGGGGGGGGCGAAGACAGATTGCAATTTCTGCAAATCATGCGGGGATAATCCAGTCCGTCACAAACAAGAAAGAGGCGAATGAATCAATGCGCTCTGAGACCAGTCATGTAAATGTTCTTTTGGCTGCCAGTCGTAAAGTGAAAAAAAAAAAAAACACACACAGATCGACGGCGCCTGAAGGGGGGGGGGGGGGCGTCGTACATTTGGCCCCTAGGTGACCTAAATAAAGCAAACCGATCTTATTCGGCTTGAAGATGCACCGTGATCGCAACCATCAACACACACACACACACACACACACGTACAAACACACACACAGGTACGCACAAAGGGAAATGATTGCTTTGCTTCAAAGCGTGCACTTTGAAGAAGGTGATTAAATACAGAAAGGATCCGTACAGCAGATGAAACACTCTCTGCATATGAGGAAACCCATGCAGCACACGTGTGATGTCACAGGGCAACGAGGGAGGGGGAAGGGGGGGGGGGCACCAGGACTGGGTCAATGAGGAAAACCTTGTTATTTAGAAAGCTCGTCAATTCTAATCCTCCAGTCACTCGCACGAAAAGAACACATTTCATTAAAGGGAAATGAACCAGCGCCCTACATGGGAAAACAATATCGAAGTGAAGTGCTGCGTACACAACCAGCAATTTTCAGATGCGGGACGGCGGGGGGGGGGGGGGGGGGGGGTTCTCTTTGCACGCCGCCACCACCCTCTGCTCCGCCATCTCAGAAAGGAGAAGAAACGCTGCATCGGTATCTGTGTCTGCAACCGTTTGATGACTCAATGGATTGACCCAGTCCAGAGTGTGAGGGGGGGGGGGGGCAACACAAGCAGCACGCTGATGATGGTGGTGGTGGGGGGGGGGGGGGGGGGGGGATTGGTACAGAAGCACGCCACTGAGCGCAGCCGCTGCTGGACATTTTTCATCCAATTAGCACAGCTTACCGTCGTCAAAGAAAACGAAACTTTGAGACTTGTCTGCAGGGGGAGAAGGAGAAAAAAAACCAAGAGCAGAGAGGTCACCTTTTTCCTTCCTGGTCAGACACAAACAGGCCAAAGACAAAGACACGCTGTGGTTAACCCGCCCCGCACATAAATATCTCTGCTATCATTTCCTGCCCTCCTTTTTACCTCATGCATATTAAATATCATGTTCCTGAGAAAATCCCTCAATGTCGGGCTCCGTCGGGCTCTGGGATCTCATCTTGATTACCGCCTACAGGCTATTACCAAAAATCGGATGTTATCGGCGATAGCGGTGACGTGTCCAGTGTGGTGTGAGATGTCGATGAAGGAGATCGAGGTGAGAGGAGAGAATGACATGTGCGGCCACCGTTATTATTCCCCCTTAAGAGCCCGAATTAATGGCTTCCATTTAGTATTCCGATCATTCCCGCAGAACGTTGCAGAGGGATTTGCGCCGTCGGGCTGCGGGAGAGACGTGATTCCAACAGAGAAGGCACAGTCGGTTCCATTCAGAAAAACACTGCAGCCTTCCTGTTAAAGCCGCTGAGTGGCGTGCACTGCGTGCACTGTGCAGGTCGCATGTACCTGCAGGAAAGGTGCTGGTTACAACCCGGCGTCGAGAAGCCTCTGTCATTATTGTAATTGGCTTTTAGCTCATCTGGTGTCCCGCTGGTTTGAGGAATAAAAAGCAAGAAGCAGCGCCAGCGGGATCGATGGAAGGCGACGGGGAAATTTGGGGAGAAAAGAAGGTCAAACCGCGTCGAGGGCGCGGGGGGGGAGAAGAGAAAACACGACGACATCTTTCCAGAGACATCAACAGGTTCTGAACACCTAAAATATAAAAGGACAGAGTGTTATTGCTGTTAATGGGTAGAGAAGTTTTTAGAGAAGTGGCTGAAGCATCATAAGCATTATCGATGCATTGCATCAACTGTGTGTCTGCCTCCAAATCCCAAGACAAAAGTGACCCCTCCCCCCTCCCGCCACCCCAAAAGAAGAAGCGAGCCCAAGTTGGCTCCTCTGCAGGACTAATTATCTCCGTGGGCTTTTCATCTTTTCTCATTTGTGTAACAGGGAGCTGTAATCCGGCCCCTCTTCATCCGGCTCGCCGACCGCCGACCGCCGATACGCCAGAAATGAAAACCTGAAGAGATGTGCGCCGCCCGATAACATACTTCTGTGCGATGTGAATGTATTCCCCCACCAAGAGCCTTTGTTCCCCCCCCCCCCCACACACACACACCCCTCAGCACTGACACTGAGTGTTTCACGAGTCAATGTTCTCCATTTTGATTCATGGATCCTCCACTCGGAGTGAAGGGGTTTCATCGCAAAAAAAAACCCTGCATGGGAGGATTTCAAGAGCAGAAGCACGTCTTTTAGAAGCCTTTTTTTAAAATCACACAATTAAAAGAATTGTACTGATAGAATAAGAGACCTCCATTGTGACATTGTGTCATATTTGGCTCATTCTGTAAATATCCCCATTATTATCGGTAGATTTTATTTAAAAGCTGCCTGTTTCAAACTGCAACCCTTTGCTGCATAGTAGTGGAATTGTTACATCATCCTCTGTGCACTTAATTATCCACTAATTCTCTATTCCCCCGTTTGCTGCAGCTAACGCATTTCCCCAGAGTGACAACTCCGCTCTCTGCACAAACCCTGACCTTGTTTTGTGAGTTAATTAATGACTTTGATAAGCGTGGATGGACCGACACCACTTTTACAAGACCGGTACAAGTTCTTACGTTGAAGATACTTGCTGATAGCGAGTGCTGCATAGACCAACTAAATAAGGCGAAGGGTTGTTTGTTTCCTTTAGCCTCTTTACTTGAGTCAGGTGGCGACTCGTCTTTTGTCTTTAGCGGTGGGAAACGTCTTCTTCTATTCGGTAAATGAAGATCCGTTATGAGTCAAACGGACCATAAAGTGCTTTAGGCGGGGGCTGCGTTGATTGACAGGTCGCTACCATAGCCTAAATGTGCTCATGTGTGTCACAAAAGAGCCAAGATGGCAACGGCCGTAATCCAAGATGGCGGCGGACGAATTGGGCAAATGGAGCTCACAAAGAACCTGTAACAGAATTATTTTCCTGTATTTTTCTCTGTCGCTAAATTGAATTTTTGGAACGCAGTGAAACCCCTGAGTGCTCCCATTGATCCCCAGACGGCGCAGGAAGTCTCTTCCTTTTGTCCCGACAGCCACAAAGGCGACAGAGACGGACGCTCTCCTGCCGCCTGTGAGTGGCGTGTTGTGGGGGGTGGGGGGGGGGGTGGGGGTAGGCGGTCGAGTCGCTGCTAAGTGAGTGATCGATGACAGAAGTCAATTATCACCTCGCCGATCCGCCACATCTCCGCCGCCCACCTCTGACCGACCATCACGGCGCCGCTGTTGGCTGCCCACGCCCTCACAGCCCCCCCCCCCCCCCCCCCCCCCCCACCCCCTCCAGCCTCCCCTCCCATCCTCCCGTGTTCATCTTCCAGCCTTCGACATCTAACAGGCCAAATTAGGATTCTCTTCAAGTTTGCGCGACGTTAGCTGGAAAAAGAAATGATTACTTTTGCCAACGCGGCGTCGGGGGGAGAGCGAGGCTTCGACAATGGCGGATCTCTGCTGCTCCGATGAGCCGAGGAGCATCGCCTCGGCCCGAGAGGCTCTGCTACTCAGCCAAAAGGAGCGGATCATGGGATCCGGATCATACACTTAACCAACAGACATCACCATAATACAACGTGAACAAACCCCTCTGTAAGAAGCTTCAGAATAGAGATGGAACAGGAAGGTTTGGTGGCTGCAGGAATGTAATGTAAATGTAATGTAATGCAATGTAATGCAATGTAATGTAATGTTATGTAATGCAATGTAATGTAATGTAATGTGATGGAGGAGCTGGACACTACAAGGCCAATATAAAATGTTATGGATGGGTACTAACATTAAGACTGTCTGAAATGTTATTTCTAAATATGAAAATGACCCTTCAGTTAAGAGGAGAATGGTATACATATAAATACACAAAGTAGTAGATTACACATCTAATTTGTATTTTTTTTCCCCTGTATTCTCAAAAAGCAGAAAACATCTAAACAATTCAATCCATTTACCAGAGCAGAAATACCCTATTTACCATAATGGAAATGGAAATGGAAAATACACAGAATTGGCCTCAAAATATCTCAACTACATCTTCTAAACGGAAATAAATGTTCTGAATGGACTCGGAGGAACACGACTGGATGCTCAGACGGTTCTCCTGGGAAACCTTTGAGGTCTGCACGTGTTTCGGCACGAGCCGCCTCTATTTGTGTCCTGAGAAGCTGGAGGAGGAGGAGGGGGGTGGGGGT
>NC_084913.1:2775169-2847613 GCF_949316345.1 Pungitius pungitius
TCAAGTTTTTTTTTGTTCAAAATTTTAATTTAACTTTTTTTTTTCAAATGTCAATGCTCTGACTCTTTATCCCCAAATTTTGACGGTATCATTTTTCAGTAAATTTCGATGCTTGCACTTTTTTTCAAAATTTTAATGCTGTATTTTTTTTTCAAGTAAACGGGGCACGGGGACGATCCGTGACTAGTGACTACGTTTCCTTGGCCTATTAGTAACCAAAAACCTAATTGAAAGTTTTTTTCAAGGTAGACTTTGGGAAACTTGACTATCTAAGCTTTGAAAACAGGTTCTCTGTAACTCAGAAAATTGTATTTGCCATCGACTGTGTTACGAAAACAAATTATTAGCAGTTCATTCAGCAAAAATGATTACATTATTACTGTCACTCAGGAATTCTTCTTGGTCGAAATGCTGTTCCATTATAATATAATGACATTTCTAGAAGTCATATTTTCTGCACACATTACTTAGAAAAATGAGATACTGACAAGACTTTAAGTAAAGTATGGAATCTCTTTTTTAATTAAAAAGAGAAAATCCAATTAAAAACGGTTCTGTAAACGGGAAAAACGTGTGTGCTGTTAATTTAAAATATATATTTTTAAAATATTTTAATTCTAGTAAATTTGTGTGTGTTTTTTTGGATTATTTATTGTTTTTTTTTAAACATTTGTATCATCACTATGCCGTCCTGCTCCCTGTTGTCTTTTCTTATCTAATCATATTTCCCTGTAAATGTAATGCAGCATACTGGACTCAAAATAGACTAAGAAATAAGAATAAAAACATTTTTGGGGGATGCTGTTGCCTAAAGACATTTTCTAAGCGCGTACTCTGCGGTCCTAACGGGGTCACGGTGAATTCTCCCGAGGAGGTCACCGTGTAGATCGTCACAGATAGAAGCTCCACCCCCCCCCCCCCCCCCCCGGGACGGAACAACATGTCTGCACTCTCAGGTCCACCAGGAGCTCCGCGTGAAAGTGTCCACCAAATGTAACATATAAAATAACAACCACCAAAAAAAGAAAGAGGTAATCCTGGTTAAGACGGCCCGTTACACAACGCACGCTGGGTGAAATGAGGAAAAATGCATGTTTGGGGGAAATTCAAGGTCAAAGGGGTACTGAGTTTGGCTTTTTTTTGTTGTTGAGAGGATTCAGGTAAAGCTGCAAAGCCTCTGCTCTGCAACGACCAATTAAAAAAAAAAATCAGATAAGGAAAGTAAAGGTCGAAAGGCTAACGGGGTGTTTCTGTGAAGCTGCTTGATTTCATTTTTATGTGGGTAAAAAGAAAAACCTACAGAAAGCCTTCAGTATGAAGCAAAAGCTTTTTACTACATTATGGTTGTGCAATAAATATTGATCACCTCTAGTTAACTGATTAACCATGAACTAAAATGTAAGAAAAATAAGTTTGAAATTTTATAGTTGTTGTTTTACTTGTTTTGACAAAGCAGAAAATCTTTACTCTTGAGAAGATCTGGAGGTTCACTCAATAAATGATCTGAGTGATGACCTGATTCTGCATACCGTGGCGTATCATTTTTTGGCCGAGGCAGTAATCGATGAACTGATTCATCAACGGACCGATTCTACGATTGCGAGCTCGTTAATTAAGAGGAAATGAGTCAATGTCGCAGAAGGAGTACTCGGTGAAAATAGAGGCAACATTTAAGCAGGGTATGGATCCAAAGATAAACAGAGATAAGGGTGCTATCTGCTCCTACATCACCCCCCCCCCGTCATTACTGCTCAAAACGCAGCTGACGCTTCTTCTACTTCTTCACATGTCCAAAGAGGCCCAAACACGAGCCTGAGAAACCCTGCAGAAAGTTCTCCAGATTCCACTCCCAGCTGTTTGTTGACATGTGTTTATGCCCCAGGGACAGTGTTTACTGGTGTGCTCAACATCTGCTCCATCCATGCTCTGTTCCTCGCACACACACCTCCTGAAGCTTCAAAAAGATGTCCACGCGAGTGAGGAACGTCTGTGACTCCACTGACGTGAAAGGCACCGCGAAAGAACATGAATTTAGCTTTTCATGGGTCTCTTGTGTACTCAACACAGTAGATGTTGCCATGTTTAACCACTACTAACTAAGTGGAACTTCTCAAGTGTCCTTCAGCAAGTGTCCTGGTGGCCTCCTCTGGTGCATTTTGTGTTCCTCTCTCTCTCTCCATCTTTCTTCATGCCTCGTCTCTCTGACTGTGACGAGTAACGAGGAGTGAAACGCAGGTCCTTACCTGCCGTGAGTCGGTTCACCGGCCCCCGCGGCCCCCCCGGCCCCTCTCCGTCGTCCTCGGCACGCTCCATGACGTCTCGGATAACGTCGCGTTCCTCTCACCGGTTTCCCGCGGCTTGGTTCCCGGGAAACGAGTAAGAAAGGAAAGAAGAGAAAGACGAGGCGTCTGCGTCGCGCGCTCGCGATGTTAAATAAATAAATAAATATATTAAAAGTCCCGATGCGGTCATCAGCAGGTGTCCGCGCGCACAGAGCCTGCGGAGTGACCCCGCCCACCGACAGGAACCGGTTGATGGAGGCTACAAAGTGTCCACGTGCAGCGGTGACGTAGTCAAGGTACACTCCACGCGCCTTTGAGCGACCACGTAGAAAAAGAAAAGCAAATGTGACTTTACGTTGTGTCTTCTTGAGGTTGTTTGTAGTTGCTCTGTGTCTCTTTGTTTGTAATTGTGTTGTTTATGGTCGTTTGTGTAGTAGTAGTAGTTTACTGCCTGTTTGGGATCTCTGTAGCGTGATCTTCTGGCTCTTTGTGATCATCTTGTACTGGTTTGTAGTCATTTTGCTCCTCCTTGTGGTCATGTTGGGGTTGTCTGGACTCTACAGTCGCTGCTTGGCGTCTTTGTGTTGGCTTTGCATCATTCATTTTTCATTTTCTCCTTAAAGTTGTATTTTATGTGTTTTTTGTGTGTCTGTTGTCATTAAGGTCCTTTTATAGTTTTCTCGTGTCTCTTATTGGTTGTTTTACATCTTACATTTTGTTGGGTTGGTTGACATTGTGGTAAATTTGTGGCTGTGGTACCAACAACTTAAGGTTGGTAATTTGGCGGTATTCTGTGGTAGTACATTAAGTATTTCACATAACACATCCAGATACACATTAACACGGGTATTTTGCGTAATGCCTGTACAGCACAAGAGATTCTCATCACATTTAATGTTTAATTTTTTTTTACACAATGCATTAAAATCACAATATAAAACAATCCATTATTCTTGAGGCCATCTGTCCAGATTACGCTGCTCTTTAAGCTGCCTTTGCCAGCTGTTAGCCAGGGGGGGGGGGGGGGGGGCATGTAGGTTTGGACACACGGGGGTTATTAACAGGTAGATGCACTTCATGCAGCACACCTTTATTAAAGGGTCTTTATCCCTGAGATCTGATGAAGCTTTCATTTGTATCTGTGTGATGTTTGGTGTTGTGATGAAGCCGTGCTGCACTCTGACATTTACTTAAAAACTGAAAGCCACAGTAATGAGTCAGCTGTTGTCTCTGCAGCTTCTTTCTCCCCTCAGAAAGAAAACGGCAACGTGTACTCACTGCCGCTGCTACAAGGAGGAGAAAGCAGGACAGCCGAGGACATTACGCCAGCGCCCCCCCCCCCCTCAGCCCCCCCCCTCAGCCACTTCAATAAATCACACAACAGCCCAAGGCACAAATGTGTTTTGGATACGTTTGAAGATATAAACCCAGCTCGTCCCTCAGATCTCAAGGAAACAGTTTGTTGTGCCCGCATTCCGAAAGTAAACATGTTGAACACACAGGTCCTTCAAAGCGTTGTGATTTCATTTACTATCATTAAACGTATTCTTGCTCTTTTGTTAAATGCCTAAAACTCCAGGTTGTGATTTGAAGCAACATTTTTCAGTGTCTTTGCAGATGTTTTGAAGCAAACAATCGTCCGCTTACTTCATTTTGGAGGCAGAAGACGTGGGGTTTGGATCCGTTGTCATCATGTGACCTACGAGCAAAGTTGGAGGGGCGAACTCTAGGAAACGAACATTTTTGTATTGCTTCCCCTTTTCTTCTGTTACAATATCTATGCATCAACTCACAAATTTGGGGTTTCCATTTTGTGCCACTAAACGTCAGAGGGAAAAATAGTTCATTTCCAGTTAGAAGATGTTTCCAGAGTATGAAGACTCCTGCTGAGGTGAAGGATCTGAACACGTCGTCGATCACTAGCTGCTTCAGAGAGACAACATGCGTTCTTTAATGGTTTAAAGTTGTTGTTTCCCCTCTTAAGATCTGTTCCAATGTGCAACCACTAAGACCTCGGTTGTACGTAATCTAATGAAAGCAATCAGCGTGTATTCAGCCTGCTGCCTTTCAGAATGCAAATGAGATGAAGCACACGGTGTGTTTCTGCATGCGTGTCAGAGACGGGTGGTGGTGGTGGTGGTGGTGGTGGTGGTGGTGGTGGGGGGGGGGCGTTATTGTTTGCCAGGACCCTCCATAAACCTCGTACGCCCCCGTCACGTGCAAACACCTTCCCACCCGTCCATCAACGGCAGGCAAACACACACACACACACACGCGCGCACGCACGCACGCACGCACGCGCGCACGCACGCGCGCACACGCACACACGCACACACGCACACACGCACACACGCACACACACACACACACACACACGCACACAAAGCCACTCGGGGCACACTGAAAGCTACACACACACACTTGGAAACACACACATGGACGTGACACTCCTGGGTTGGGGCTCACTCCATTGGCTGGTCTTAACTGCTTTGTAGTATTTTTAGGGCTGTTATTCTGGGGCCTGTGCTGGCAGGCCACCGAGGGCGTATATAAGCCTCCCTCCTGTAGCCGGGGACCACGAGGACAAACACTGTGGACCCCCAGCAGGCGTCTTAAATCCTCTCAGGGTGAGTGAAGCTCTCGGACACTTTCAGACTCTCCTCCCCCCCCCCGCCAGTGTGTGTAGATCTGATCCGCTCGTCGGAGAGAGGAAGACTGGGGTTGTGTTCTGCCGTTGGGATGGGGTCGACTGCAACGTCGCGTTTTGCTCCGGGACGTCACCAGGAGGTCAGAGGTCGGAGGTCAGGGGGGCGGAGGACACTTGAGCCTCTGAGGCGGATACGGTCACCTGGTTGCAGGTCGCTCAGCGCCTGTTTGGGTCAACACGCGTTCCCCGGGGGGCTTTGACACGCTTTGCTTGTTTTTTGGGTGGATGTTATAAGGTCGCAGCAGTGGGGGGGGGGGGGGGGGGGGGCTCTGACTTTCTCTGCGCTGGCCGCTGTGACAGTGACTAATGATTCCAACCTTTGCTTTCATTTCTGGTCATGAATAGATGAAATAATTGCAAATTCATCACTGTCTTATACAGAATGTACTATGTAGAACGCACTTTCTGCTTCACCCAGTGCATGCTGGGTCTTTTGATTGTGAGCGCTGAAGCTGCTCAGATAAAAACCAAACTGGCTGCTTTCAATAGTATCCACCCTCTCTTTTGGTTAGGAGGCCATGCTTCCAGCATAATGTCAGCTGAAGTTGCAATCCAGAAGTTCTCCTTCCCCTTCTCCTGTGCTGCACGCAGCCCTCAGCGACATGAGGCGAAGGCCCCGGACCCCCGTGAGCTCCCGGAGAGCGGGACCTCACGCCAAGCGAGGCCCGTCGCCGTCATAGGAGCTGCGGGTCAAAACGAGAAGAGGACGGAGAGGCCAAAGCCTCCGGATGGGGGGGGCGCTCCGGCCGCCCCCCAGCGGGCCGCGGCCCCCAGGCCGGGCGCGCCCGAGAAACCGGCGGCCTCGGGGGACGAAGACCAGCGGCCGGCGGCCAAGAGGCAGCTGTCGTCCGAGAGCGCCGCCCGGACCGTCACCGCGGTGAAGAAGAGCGCCGTGAGGAAGGAGCCCAAGGCCCACCTGGGGCAGAGGGGGGGGGAGCCGCCCCCGGCAGCCGGGAGGAGGAGGAGCCGAGGGGACCTGTTCGCCAGCTCGGAGGTCTTCGCCAGGGTCGACTCTCACGTCGTCAGGGCGGGAGCAGAGGTGAGCGCGCTTCCCCACAGGAAACACGAATCGACCACGACTCGATCACAGAACACACAGAATCCACTGAAACATAGCGGAGGTCTGCAGGAGACGCGTTGAAGGACGCTGCGTGAGACCAGAAACAGAAAGCCCCTCTCTCTCTCTCTCTCTCTCTGGATGCTTTTATAGATCAACACTCGTAGGGCTAATGAACCCATACAAACACACTGACTCACGGTGAATGTCCCCTGTGTGTGTGTGTGTGTGTGTTGCAGCTGAAGGAAAAGTGTGTGTATGATGTGAAGAGCATAGTGCAGAGCATCACACATGGAGCCAGAAATGAGCTGGAGAGGCTTCGTGCCATCTGGGTCTGGCTGTGCCACAACATCGGTGAGTATTTCAGCCACAGGCCACATTACAAAGGCCTGACATTGACTTTTTATGCACCAAATAGTCATATTTGTGAAGCAAAACAATATTGTGTGCAAATGTTTTCACCTCCTAAATACTTTATTCATGTAGTTTAATAAAGTTCAGCTGAGTGGAATCTAAGCGTGACATGATGCAACATAGCACCATTAAATCTATTTTTTACAAAAAGGACAGATACATTCCAATAAAAGGTTTGTCATTTTTTTCCCCCCTATTTTTCCTTTTTTGTGTGGGTCCATAACACAAAATTCCTGTTTGAAATTCAACGAAATAGGAGAGCGCGGCTCGGGGATGAAAGGAATGCTTTGTCCACAGAGTACGATGTAAGCGGGTACCTGGGCCACTCGGAGAAGCTGAGCTCCCCGGAGGAGGTGATCGCCGCCGGTCGGGGGGTCTGCTGTGGCTACTCCAGCCTCTGTACGGAGATGTGCAGGTAGACACGACCACCACGTCTTACGCCTTAGGCCACGTCACGATCACATCCACTCCGTAGTCCTTTCACCATTGTGCTGCACCCTTGGCCCCATCTCAGTTGTAAATATGTATTCAGAGCGTGAAATAATGGTTGTTTTCTCTCAAAGACCTTCAGCACAAACAGCTTAAGCCCAGCGGATAATGAAAAGCAGACGAGAAGAAGCAGATTTGGTCTGTGTTTACAGGGAGGTGGGCATTGAGTGCCAGGAGGTGCCGGGCCACAGTAAGGGCATCGGGTACCTTCAGGGCCAGAGCCTGAAGAACGTGAAATCCGATCACCTGTGGAACTGTGTGCTGCTGGGAGGGCACTGGTTCCTGTTGGACGCCTGTTGGGGAGCCGGACGAGTAGATGTGCAACGCGAAAGCTTCGTCAAAAGGTTTTTGAAGCGCTCCGTAGAAAGCTAAGATGGAGTTTGCTCCTCCGCTCTCCGTGGAGGAGGTGAGTCTCAAACCACTGCGACGTCTCCTTCCGTTGCCTCCAAGGTTCGACGATTTCTATTTCCTGACGGACCCGGTCGAGTTCATAGAATCGCACTTCCCCGATGAGGAGAAGTGGCAGCTCCTGGACGCGCCCATCCCCCTGGAAGAGTTTGAGAGGAGGGTCTTCAAGACCTCCGCCTTCTTCACGATGGGTCTCAGGCTGATCCAGCCTCACTACTTCCACATCCTCACAGGTCCGTCCTGTGCAGATGTTGTTAATGCTCCTCAAAGAGAACAGTTCTCTAACTTGTGAATCCCATCTCAGATGACGGCGAGGCCAACGTGTGCCTCAGCTTCTCCAGGCCAACGACCTTCACCTACGAGATCACACAGCACCAGGACCTCCTGCACTGCGGAGCCCCGGAGCAGAGGGAGTCCAGCGGCTCCTCCTTCGGCCTCCTGACGGTCTCCCACCGGAGCATGAAGCTGCAGCTGCTGCCGCCCGCGAGCGGCGCGTACGACGTCAAGGTGTTCGCCCGGCCCGAAGCCGCCACCACGGCCCTGGTCTGGGTCTGCTCCTTCACGGTGGAGTGTCCGATCCCCAGGGCCATGGAGGAGATCCCGGAGAACCCCTTCCTGTCTTGGGGCCTGCAGCCGGCTGCCGGGTGCCTGGGAGTCGCGGGCAGCAGCCGCGGCAGCGAGGCCGCCGAGGCGGAGGAGGGCGTCTTCCAGTTGGCGCTGAAGACGTCCAGGCCGCTGATGATGCTGTGCGAGCTGGTCCACCCGGGGTTGGAGGCCGCCGTGGCCAAGCGCTGCCTGGCGACCCAGATCCAGCCGGACGCCCTGGCGTGCCACGTCCTGTGCCCGGCGCGCGGCTTCTACCGGCTCTCGGTGTTTGTGCGGGACTACGAGAGAACGGAGGCCAAGTTCCAGAACGCCGGGAACTTCCTGCTGCACTGCAAAGGGAAGGTGGTGGGGCCGGACCAGCTGTATCCTCCGAACCTGGGCTCGGCGTGCGGGCCGGGCACCCGCACGCTGGAGGCGGGGCTGTCCAAGTTCAGCCACGCGACGGCGCTGGTGAGCACCCAGCAGGGAAAGTGCAACGTCACCTTCCACAACCAGCGGGACCTGGAGCTCCACGCGGTGCTCGGCCGAGAGGAGGACAGGCCGGCGGCCTTCCCGCTGTCACGGCAACTCTTCTGCACGTACACGGACAGCAAGGTGACGGTGAGCGTCAGCCTGCCGGACGCCGGCGTGTACCGGCTGGGCCTGTACGCCAGGGTCACCCCCGGCGGAGACTTCAGCCCCATGTGCGACTTTGTCCTGAGGAACAGCTGCGATCGGCCGGGGCCGCCGTTCCCCGCCGTCTTCTCCGCCTGGAGGAGAGGCTGCGTGCTCTTCGAGCCCCGCGTGGGCGTCCTGGAGCGCCTCGCCCGGGTCCGCTTCAGGGTGAGGGTCCCCGGGGCCCAGAGGGTGAGCGTGATGGGAGAGACGCGGACCGACCTGAAACTGAACAAGAGCAGAGTCTGGGAGGGCGAGGTCTTCAGCGGCAGCGGCCTCCAGCCTCTCAAACTGGCCGCCGCCTCGGGGGAGTCCGGTGACATGGCGGTGCTGTTGACCTTTGACATCGAGCAGCTGGGGGGAGACCTCTAGATGGATGCTTCTCTGAACAGTAGTGACACGGACTGATGTTAGTCACACCCACGTAGGAAGCATTCGCTCAGGTCAGAAGGAGGCAGGGAATATATTTGTAGCAATGAAGTGATAGAAATATACAATATCAAACTTACCTGCCTATTGTTTGGGATTGTTTTTTATTTTTAAAGCTGTTATTTGATCCAGAAATTGTTCAGTGGAGACAACGGTGCTCAGCTGTGATGTCATACAGATCAACAGCGCCTTATAAGCGAGAAGCGTGAAATAAAAATGTACTGTGAGAACAATATCTGAATCTGTGTATCTTTCTCACACGTCTTTTATATGGAGGCCTGTCCATTATATTAAAACATTAGTTTTCAGTAAGTAGAAAAAACAATATCCATAAGTTCTATCAAATAAAAAATAGCTTGATTTCAGACCAAGGTTTTAACAGTTTTGAATCCTTTTACTTTAAATATAGTTTTACTTGTTCAGTTAGTGTGCTTGTTAGTTGTAAGTTTAGTTTCATTTTGTCAGAAGGGCTTGTGTTTATTATTGTTAGGACCAGTTATAAATTTAAATATATTTAAAGAATGTATAGGAATACAGTATCTAAAGGTTTACAGCACACATTTCTAATCCTCGTGTCGGATGTGAAGCAGTTAACGCCATGCGATGTAATATAAGTCTATTCAATTTGTCCTGAGGGTCGACATTATTCTTGCTTTTCGTTTTTTTTGAGAGACATATTTTAGCTAGAAAAAAACAAACTGGAATTAGAAGTATGAATTATATTAAGCATGTTAGTTTTTTGTTGTTGCTATGATAACATTAAAATAAAGGCATAAATAATCAGACTGATCTGCCCCCTGTCCCACCCACGTGGGGGTCACAGTTTGAGGGAGGCCCTCTGAAGTGCTGCTGTTTCCATTGCTCACTGATGAAAACGGAGTGGACAGAATAATAGAAACACCCGTCCCAACCCGCCGTCCCCCGTAAACATGTCCCTCCTGGGGGACGGCCTTTGTTGGGCTCGAGGCCCGTCAGGCGCCTTCCTCCATCGCAACAAAACATGCAACACATTATCTTCTCTGCTTCCATTTAAAAGAAAAAAAGAAGTACCTTCCAAACCCTCTCGAGCACAATGCCCCATTGTTGCAGTGACCCCCGGCCCCCCCTGCAGGAGAGTGATGAGTGTTTACATGCGGCTGTCATAATAGCCCGCAAATAGCCTCAGTAAAAAGGGGGGGGGGGGGGCTGTTATTGGTGGGAGCGATATGGGTAAGAGCGTGTCAAGTGTATTTGAGCTGGGGAGGGGAATGGGGGGGGGGGGGTCTTGCCATGAGTCGCTGGGGAGAAACTAGCGGCTTGTGGTGGCAGGAGAGAGGGGCGAGGAATGATGTCAGAGGTGAGCCGTGTGGAGGACTGCATCTGCCTGGCAACAGCACAAGAACACACAGCATGAGGAAGAGGAGGGCTAAAAGAGAGTGTGGAAGATTCCTCACATTCCCTCAGCACTATTTTAGCATCAACACACACACACACACACCAGTACCAGGCAGCAAGGGGCGTGAAATAAGTGTTGCACAACGCGACAAAAGAGAAGAAACGAGGATCAACCATATAAATATTTAATGGGCCGCCGTGGTGCAATAAAAACAACAGTTATGTTATAAAAGCATCCGTCACAGGAGAAAAACACAAGTTACAGTCGTTTTTTTGTGCAAACGCAATTCAGTTTAACTCGTCTGTGGTTTCCTTCCAAACTACACGAGGAAGTTTGGCACTTTTTAGTTTTTTTTTTTAACTTCTTTTTACGTTGGACGGCCTGTAAAAATGATCCCTGTGATGTCATCACGACATGAATCATTACCGTCGACCCCCACCCTCGGGTTGGATTGAGCGAATAACACCTGAGCACATTCCTCTGTGGGATGGAATGTTTTGGACGGTTAAAAACTCCATTTCCTTTAAAATATCCAATTATTCAACAAGTGCAACGGCCCCTTTGTGTAAAACCAGTAACACCAAACTTTGTTTTTGTCCTATAACTCGAGCGACACACGGGATGAGGGCACAGAGCTGCAGGGCGCTCACACTCCGAGGCTTGTGGAGGGCTCTTCGGGGCCCCCCACCACATGTGCAATATGTAGTAGGGGGGGTCAACAAACTCAAAACTCTTTTTCTCTTGTCCCAAAAGAGCCGGGCATCACAAGAGGATCAGTATTTGAGACACCGTTATGTCACAATATGAATAAATACTTTTTTTTTTGGTCACTTTGCACGATTCTCCACCCGAATGGGCCGAGCCCTCCGGCGGCCCCCGCCTCGCCCGCTCTGCCCTCGGACTCCGTGGGTTCCTTTCACCAACACTGCTGAAGGAGCTTTTAATCTCGGCCTCCCTCAGCCGCAGCAAGGCACCGCTGGACAGGAGGGACGCCGCCTTTCAGCTTCTCTTGGGTTTGGTTTTTTTTTTTTTGCATCTGCTTTGCTTTTGCGAAACGAGATGTTCCGCTTGCATCTAGGAGTTCTCAATTCACAGTCTTTACAAAAATACTATTTGTCGTGTCCGAGGTAATTCAAATTTCTCAGCAGATATGTAAAATAAATGTGATTATTTTCTCTCTGTTGGTACCAGTTTTGGTGAAAGGCCACTTTGTCAGAATACACGCGGCGTCACATCCACAGGACGTCGCCTCACATGCAAAGTAGTGTCGACGTCCGTGTCTCAGTAGTCGTGTGTGTGTGTGTGTGTGTTTCATTTAAATACCACAAACATCTTACACAACCCTCGGCTCTTTAAGGACTCCCGGGCCAAAGACAGACAGGCCTGGCGAAGACGGGGAGCCCTCCGCCTGGCTGTCAATCAAAGGAATTCCCCGCAGCGTTGCGTAACCCCCGGAGAGCTTTCCTGGAGCGCTACACAGGGCATCCGGCTTAAGAACAACGGCTAGCATTTTGTCAACACAGGATTAATGTGCTCCACTTTGAAGAAAAAAAACCCCCAATGTAATCCGTCTGCTGCATTACGTTGTTCTTTGTAAGCGCGGCAATCTCATTTTGCAACGAACAAACCTTTTTTGGTCCTCAGGATGCCGGACTTTGTCCTCAAAGAGCTCCAGGAGGGTACTGCAAGTACAATATATATATATATAGAAAAAGACAAGGTACAATTGCACTTCTTTTGGAGTGTAAGGGTGTAGGCTTTGCTCAGCGCTACGTGCTATCCTACGCAGCGTAATACTCTAAAGACGGACCGATGGGGCCAGCAGTGTGCGCTTCAGTTGGAGAAAACTGGCTAACGGCGTTTTCACTCTGAAAACTAAGTGACTGATTCTTCCGACTGGTTGTTGACAGGCAGACATGTCAAACACAAAGACGCGAAAACGCCGACCCCAGGTCCCCCACTGATCTAAAAATATCCCGGAGAAGAACCGGAGAGACAGAGCTGAGGAATCAGAAGCTCTTCCTCGTGTTTCTCTTAGAGTGCAAAGAGGCCAAAGCGATCTGTCGAGCCGTCGTGGCTGCAGCACCACGTGCACGAAAAATGTGAAAAAAGTGTGGCACTCACAGCGCGTTAGTTGGTTACACTGCTGACCCCATACTCCATGGCACTCATAGAAGATGCAGCAGGGTTCCTACACCCTTTTTTACCACGCTTTTACTTTGAAACGCCTGCGTGGACGTCACAGAGCGGGTCTCGTAGACCAAAATGTGCAGCTGGCGTGGCAGGTTTTCCCCGGAAATGAGCTGCAGTTATCAAGCTGATTTCCAAACCTGTGTAGGAACCCTGGTAAGAGGAAGACATGCAGAGGACATTAGTGAGAGACACAAACGCACAGCGACCTGCAGAATAAATACGCCTTTCAACAGGGAGTCGGATCCTCCACAACATCACAACGCCTTAAAAAAAGCACTAAAGGCTTGACTCATGTTTACCAGAACATGCCCAGATTATCTTCATTCCCCGTTGTCCTACCCGAAAGATTCAAATAATCAAACTTCTAAACGTCAACGACAAATGAGCAGAATGATGAATGATCAGCTTCACGTGTCACTGCCTCGGGGACCCAACGTGTTCTCCACTCCCTCGACACAACAGCGCCTTTTGCTTTATTGCAACTTTGATTGGATCCACTTGGGGAGCCTTAAAATAAAGCAGCAGGGGGGCGGGGGGGGGTTAGCTGTATGATTACCGGCATCGCCCGTCAGTCGTCTGTCCAATGTTTACAGCTGCTCAGCCAAGACGAGATAGCAGGTGGGCCGTGGATTGGGTGACAGAAGAGGGGGGGGGGGGCTCTTGAGAAACCCCAGCGGGGAGCCCGCCACGATCACACGGCTGTCCGTGCTCGTCCTGAAATAGAGGCATTAATTTGCCATCTGCGATAAACAGAAACGCGAGCGCGCGGATGGAAATTCCCTTTGATTGTGGCGTTCTCGCGGTGCGCCGCCATCGCAGCCCCCCCCTGCAGCGCCGCCATCGCAGCGCCGCCATCGCAGCGCCGCCATCGCAGCGCCGCCATCGCAGCGCCGCCATCGCAGCGCCGCCATCGCAGCGCCGCCATCGCAGCGCTTTGAGGACGGAGGCTTGTGCTGCGTTGTGTGTCGGAGTTTATCCGCACTTTGCGTCCCGATTCGATCAGCGGAGGCGACCACGTCGTTTATTAAATATCAATATTAAACTCTCCGAGGTGCTAACCGGTGATTTCTTTATGGGTGATGTCATAGTGTGAAAGCTCATCTCATAATAGATCATCTCATAGTAGCTCATAATGCTACCAAATTAGGGTACAACGTGACATAATACGTAGATAATGAATGGGCTTAGGCCATTCCAGAGTGATCATAAGCCCCGTGCCCTCCCTGCCCCTCCCACAGTGGTCCCCTCACGAGCTAAATAAGACAGATGGAAGCAGTGGACACGCAGGCAGATTCTATCGCGGGTCAAACAGGTCCGGCTGTCCCTGCAGATCCAACTGGCGGTTGAACAGCTCGACCTCTTTGTTGGCTTCGGCAAGGTACTCCTTGATGAAGTCCTCCATGTCTGCAGTGACAGCGATGTAAGGGAGACGGCAGACAGACACATGGACACCACCTAATCGGACTCACACGGGCCTGATCAGCGCCGGTACTGCAGAGTCAGAGCCACCATCAAAAGGATACAGGGATGGAAGCTCAGTTTTTCTCCAAAGATGTCCACATACTGGTGACCGTTGTAGAAGTAGCCCTGTGGTAGCGGGTCCAGGTGTCTGGCCGTCTGAACAGAAGGTCAAAGGTCGTTATGACCCCTCTCTGACTGTTTGTCACTAAGCACGAGTCCATGGAACAAACGGGTCGGATGCATTTTACACCATTAAATGCAAAGGCGGTATTTTCAAACCTGCACCACTGACATCCAGATTGCTGAATTTCTTGCAGCCAGAGAGCGTGACACCAGCAGTGGCTGAGGGCACGGGGGCATTGCAGGCATTCTGGTAATTCAATATACTTACAGCAAAGCTGGCCTGAGCTCATAAAAGCATTGCTGCTGGTGGACATTGTTGCACAGAGTAGCTTTAATGTCATTCTGTCCACACATGATTCCACCGCTGGTCATTACTGACTGACGGTAGACTCTATAGAATGATGAAAACCAAACACACTTACATGGATGCTCTTGATTTCTTGTGGTGAAAGGGAGTTTTTAGTCTTCTTCGGTTTCTTTTTCTGCTTCTGTAAAGACCAAAAAGGAAATCACCGCCGTGTATCTTCTCACACGCCATTAAGAAGTTAAGAATCCATACATGACCCTGGGATGCTGTTTGAATGCCGACCTGCTTGGCGCACAGCCTGAGCCAGTCCTTCAGGCCGTCCTCTGTGAGGCCCACGCCATCAAAGACCAGGAAGCAGGACGCGCCCGGGGTCAGGGGGTCGGCGCCGCGGGCCGGGACCACGCCGAGGCTCCCGCTCAGCGTGTTGTAGCTCACCTCCATCAGCTGCTCCGAGTCTGGAGGTTCCAGAGATGAAGGAGCACATGTACTTCACACCTTGCGTAACACCTGCCACGGCGTGCTGTCGGTGAGGCGTTAATGTTCGAGCATCCATACGCGTCTATACGGTCTATAAAAAGAAACGAGAAGGCTCATTCCTTCCAACTCAATGTCAAAGAAGCACCGCTACTATGTACAGAAAATGAGATAAAGTAAAGTAACTAAATATAAAGTGATGTAAATGAAACCCTCCCCTAAAGACAGAGGAGGCGGAGGAAATGGGACGGTCTCATTCGTTCTACTGTCTCCAGTCTGCACATCTCCCCACAGGCACCTGCACTCTCTCCCCATGCAACAGCTGGACAGTCTTCAGATGGACGAAAAGAGAGAGAGTGGGAAAACCATACGGAGGAAACCAAACTATGAGCCGAGTTCTAACCACCAGACAACAAAGCGAGCAGATTCCTACCGTCAGGAGCTCCTCGGCCGCCTTGAGGGCAACCGATTCTCTAACAACTCACACCACTGGGAAACGCAGGTCAAACAAGTCACTTTTGTTTAGTAAAGAGCAGGCTGCAATTCAAAATGTCATCTGGAAGTTTTAAAAGTTGTATTATTTGATAAAACTCAAATGAAAGCAAGATATTCCTACCAGAGAATCGGAGTTTTCCCCAAACATTGTACACATTTCCTCGGTAGGGGGTCGGCCTGAGGGATGACTTGAGTGCTACAGGAAAGTGACGAGAGTTTAAATAATGACTTACTTTGAGACCTCAGTTGTCTCCATGTATGGAGAGAAAGGCAGCTTATGTAATCATCATCAAACCCCGCCAGCTCATATCTGTCACGTGTAAGAGGCAATAAAAAGAAAAGAAAAGGGGGTGGAGGGGGACACTTGTCTCCGTCTCACCTTTACAGGCGGGGACGAACAGGAGCCTCTCCAGGGGCCGGCTGAAAGCCACGCGCTGCTGGGAGACGACCAGACACCCGCAGCCGCAGGAGAAGCGCCCTCTGCACCTGAAGCACATTGCACATCGCGCGAATGGTGAGAAAGTGAAGTGGAGAGCCGGCCACATGCTTGTGCCACATTTTGTCTTTGGCCGGGAGCTTGTTTACTCCAGCAGCTGAGGCTCGCGCTTCTGCTGATGGAAGCGCGGATGTAGATGGATGTCGATGAGAATCTTTCCTAACGGAACAATCAGTTCGACCCAGTGTATGATCTGAGGGGGGGGGGGGGGGGGTGGTATGCAGAGGTTCATATTAGGGACACAGCTGAAGGGACCTGGCCCAAATGAAAGAAGACCCGCCCCCTCTGTGTGTATGGCCAGCAGCTTGTTACTGTGCTGCCAGGGGGCAGCCGGTGATAGGAGATGCCCTGAGGGGCCGATAGCCCCCCCCTCACTGCAGCCGCAGGCAGGGGGAGGAGGGCGAGGCAGGAATCAACCCGCACAAGGGTCACGACCAGTTAAGTGGTACACGGGGGGAGGGTCTCACCATCCGGGGTAGAGGACGTAACGCGCTCTCAGCATCTGTGGCTCACTGAAGCTGCTCTCAGAAAAGATCAGGTTCACGTCCTCGTTCCTAATTGATCGAAAGAGAGAAGAAAAGCACACAAAGCAGTTCACTTTGAGGCAAACACGAAGCGGTTGAATGGCTGTTGGTGACTTGGGGGGGGGGGGGGGGGGTCGACCTGGTGACAGCTCCTCTCTCGGCCAGTATGAAGGCGGCGGTGGGGTTGGCGGAGCGCACCAGCTGCTGGACGTGCTGCACGAGAGGGTGCTTCTGCTCCGCTGTGCCCCCCGTGAACACCACCACGCTCACGACACCTGGCACACAACAAGGCGGCAAAAAGGGAAGGTGAGTTCCAGGAGAAACACAGAACACACAATCAAGTGTGTGTGTGTGTTCAATAAAGGTTTTTGGATTCCTTCAAAACAACATGTCTATAAAAACAAGATGGCGAGTGAACAGGAAGTGATGGACGAGGTAACGGGTGCTGAACTTTCTCTAATTACAAGCTTGGTAGGACTTTATCTTCTGACATAATAGTGAGGGAGGAGGACTGTGTGCTGGTAATATTTTAAGTGAGTTGTGAAAGTACAACTTGTCCACTGACTAAAAGAAAGAAACTAGAACCTTTCCTGATTCTTATATCACACAAACTAAATGTTTGGGATGGAAATGCTGTACAGCTCTGTAATAAACAGCGTTACACTATTAATATACTTTGTGTCAGACAGGTCTTACCTTGGCTGCACTGCTCCAAAAGTTTAGGGAAAGCAAACCTACAGAGACAGAAGAATATAAGTGAAATATAGTAAAACAAGTGGGAAAAAGGTTTCCTTCAAGAATTCAAGGTAACACTGAAGTCCCTTAGGGCCTGTAAGGTGAGGAATTTATGACAAGATGACGTCATAAGACATCACGTGACTGGCAACTGGCCAATGTAAAAGCTTCCTCTAATCTCCTTTCATTTTAACTTAATTTAATCCGGAGTTTTCAAATCGATCAGTGGTGTTTATAAACCACTTTTTTAATAACCGTGACTCTGCGGCAAGTTCCACTCCAGCCGCCATTGCCCCCCCCCCCCCAGCAGCTCCCATGGAGGCTGCAGGCTGAGGGATCAGCAATTTGAAAGGCATTCATCTTCCCCGTCCTGATGTAATGAACTGTCTACATTTATCACAAAGAATGGATGGGGGGTTGAGGGGGGGGGGCGTCGGTCACACATGTGGACCCGGGGGATTAGAGGGGCTATGCTGCGGGGGGTTGACAGGCAGGTCAGGCCTGAGCTGGGCTAACCACTTCCAATTAGCACCATAGCGGGTCTGCAGACCTCCATACAATCTATGGCAACAGACAGTAATGTGGGAGGGGGGGGGCATCCCTCGATGTTTGTCGATCTGTAACGAGGCGGCGCGGCTGTGCAGTGGAAAGCAGCCTATTACCCAGAGTGCTATGTCATATTGCGTGGAACCGCTCAGTCAATCTTCCGACAGTGAGAAGCTCTGTAAGCTACATCTAAAGCCTGTAACAAAAGGAGAGTGAGATTAAATTTAGGACTGATCCTCTATGCAGAAGGGACCCAGCCTTTAGTTTTAATAGCTAAAAGTGTCCTGCAGACCTCCAACATCCGGCCCTGTCCGTCACGCGGTGCTCCCACTGTGCATCACTACATACATTACATGAAAACATCGCTCCTAGGCTCCATCGCTGGAGTTACAGCAAATGTTGCCTCTATACCTTTGGTAAAATATGCACAAAAAAAGAGCAGATACATATTTCTGTAGAAGTGGAAGGTGGAACAGGTATAAAGCAGCAGCAGCGCGGCAGGAGTTATTTGCGGAGGCATTTGTTGTGAAACTGGGTCACCAAATCAATTGATGTGATTCCTGTTTGCTTGTCATTGGATTGGTGCTCGTACAGCTGCTGCATCCAGTGGCGTTTACTTTGAGGCGGCTGCATCTATTGAAGTGCTGCGTTGCAGTGGAGTGAAAGCGAGTCACTAAATCGGTTGCTGCCAACCGAGCAGAATATGATTAAATATTTATTCAATACGTTTTATCGAACGTTCAAAACATTGAAGTTGAAAGTGATGTGATTTTTTTTTCTCCCAGGGGTTCAACCCTGAAAATCGACTTAGCTCTAAGTTTCCTGTGTCAAACGGGGCTAAACTCGGGAGTCGTTTGAGACGCATTACAACGTCTTCGTCGGGTCTTATCGCCTCCATCACGTTCCACTTAGCTTCTAGTTCCAGTCCGTTTGGTCATCCTGTCAGTCAGGGATTGGTTCTCTTTCAGATAGAAGTCGTGTGATTTTGTCAAAATGACAACTAGCTCGATTTCAGGGAGATGACTTCATCTGATGTGCATTTCTTTGTGGTGGAGAGACCGTCACCTGTGCTCCACGCAGGAGGCCAGGGGGTCCACACAAGCTGTGACGGCGCCGACGGTGAAACGCGCTTGGACAACCGGGTCCGGGTGGAAAAGCACAGCCTGGACCACGTCCACAACGTCCGTGTATCTGTGCAAGCAGAAACAGATGCAAATGAGACCGCTGGACCAGAATGATGTGGTCCGAGATCTGTTTTCTGTACTGGGACCACGGAGTTGGTGTGCAGACATTGAATGATTGAAGCCTTTTTGGGACCCAGATGGTTCCTGATGGCTCCACTGGGCTGTGTGAGGGGGACCGGCGGGCTTCCTTACCCAGGACAGAGCACCAGCAGTCGGGGTTTGTCTCTGAGGCCTCTCTGGCTCTCCAGCAGGCCGGACATGTACTGCTGCAGGTCCGAGGCGGAGAAGCCGCCGCAGCGGTCAGAACCCGGCCGGTACACCAGCCACCTGCAGGCAGAGCACATGGAAATCTGATGTAATTTGTGTTTCTAACAGCTACAACATACAGACAGGGCAATACGTATTTGGACTACACAAATTCTTCTAGATTTTAACTCCAAATGATTTGAACTGAAGCAGTCAATATGTGTGTAGACTTCCAGCTTTAATTCAATGAATCAAACAAAAAACCCACATGAACAGTTTAGGAATTACAGTCATTGAACTTTTGGTACAATTGCAAATACTTTAAGTAAAATATTCAAATTGATAAGAGTATTGAAAAAAAGTTAAGAAATTGAAAAATATAGTCTTAAATAAGATTTTAACAAAGCAACAATGTTGAAAAAACAAAGAGCAAACAAAGGAACCTCGTGGGACGGAATCTCTCACCTTCCATGTTCCTTGTTCAACTGGACCAGGAAGTCGCAGAGGCTTTTCTTATGGCTTCCCGGTAATCCGGTGATGATGGTGACGATGACCTTTGCACACATGAAAAGGACGATATGAGATCCGGACAAAGCATTCTGTGTAGCAACATGAATGTTTTCCCCTCGTCTCCGTTTTCTAATGAGAAGGATCCGCTGCAGCTTAAGAACGTTCTCACCTTGTCTCCGTGAAGGCTCACTGGTTCCCTCAGCTCTGCAGAGGTGAACAGAACCCCGAGGTGGTCGTACAGAATGGGCTCCTGACCGATACTACTCAGGGCAAAGTGCTGAAGGAACCTGGACCAGGACACGAGGATCAGGGAGCAGAAGGGAGAACGGAGAGGCACTAAAAGCGTCAGCTACATGAAACACGTTCTTTACGTTATCAACAAGTTCTGCTGGAACGGAGCAGTGCTACCACAATGTTAACCAGGGTTGCGAAAGCTTAAACAGGTGAATGTCCAATCATAGGAGGGGACAGATTTGAGCAGACCCAGAAGTGAGAAGAAATAAGATCTTTCTCTCAGCACAAAAGACCTTTTGAGAGCAGATGGTCACCAAAGACAAGAAAACCCTGTATCAAGGAACACAGGCTTAAAGTGCTATTTTGGGAAGACCTCTCGTCAGTTTTTATTACTCGTGTGTACTAACATGTCCTGCTCCGGCAGCTGGCAGTAGGAAGCCTTCAGGCTGCCCCGGCGTTTGGCCACTGGCGGCTCCTGACTGTCGTGCAGCTTCTGCAGCCGAGTGTGCCTGAGAGGGAGAGAAGAGTCCATTTGTCCTGATTTCATTGTCCCCCATTCACTTTAGATACCTATCATATATATATAGCAAAGCAGCTAAAATATGGCATTTATATTTATGTAAATATGAAACATATTCATTTTTTTACAAGAAATATTCAAAATAAGAAAGGTCTGTTAAAACCAGTATAGTCTAATCAACTTTAAAACACGTTAAAGTCTAAAGACTGAATCCCTATTGGACAGAATATCTTCATGAAAAGTGTTGACAATGAATCAGGCGGCTTGCAGCAGAAAGACTTCAATATGTCAAGACCTTTTGTGTCCAAATGTATCAAAATATCGGCATATTTGCTTTGGTTTCTGCTCAATCGGCCTTCATGGATTTAAACAAGATCAAAAACATTCTTATAAACTGTGATATATTACAGGGCCGAAGTGGTTCTGTGTAATGGAACCTAACATACTGATAACCAACCAAAGTCTTAAAAGTGATCTTACATGTTCTTCTGGTTCCAGCTCAGGTGCTTTTGCTCCACCATTTGCAGATTAAGTCCAGAATCGGATTTTTTCCACACTGACAAAACCTGAAACCAAGAGAAACGGTTCAGATAACTGCAGCTGTGTCTGTAATGAGCAGGACATGATGAAGGAGGCTTTTACGGTAAAAGATCAACCGTGAACCAACACAAAAAAATCCTATCCTGTTTTCCCATCAACTACAGTCACTGTCCTGGTGGGAGTTGTTTTTTTTTTTAAAAACCTGAAAGAACATTTGATAAAACGGGGTGAACACAAGTGCTTACTGCGTTATTTAGTATGATGTTGTGTGTGTGTTTGAGTGTCGTCTAGGGTTTGTTCTGGGAACACATGACTCTTTGAGAGGCGAGTCGAGTGAAAAGCAGTGAGACGTCTCTGGCTTCAGGCTTCACCTTGGAGTAGAAGGACCTGTGGCTCTTGGATCTGGGCTGCAGGGCGAACAGCAGACAGCGGTCAGCGCTGTGGAGGGCGAACGGGAGGTGGGGGAGAAGGCCGCTGTCATACTCCACCAGGAGGGATGCCACGGCGCCGCAAGCCTGGCAATACAGTAAAGAACCGGCTTATAAACTGTGAATGTACCGTGAAAGTAGAAAGTAGAACTTTCTAAGTACGTGTGTGGACTGTGAATATTACCGGGTCATAGAACTTGATGGAGCTGATGTGATCTTTGGACAGTGTGATGCTTCCATGTTGAGGATGGATAAACAGGAGGCCCTCAGACAGGAAAACAATCTTCCCTATGATCAACATATGAAGAAATATTAACACAATCACCACTTTTTGTCACATAATCAGGTACGACATATATAAAACCAATGCACCTTTAAATTAAATACGTAGAAAATAGCTATGACTTAAATCTATTTTGTTGATTGACATGATTCAGAATTTGGTGGGTTGTTGACTTTGATAACTAATTCCAGAATGTTTCAGTAATCGAAGACTCAAGGGTCATACAGCGGTAATTCAATTCAATTCATTTTATTTTGTATAGCCAAAGAATCGCAAATTACAAATTAGCCTGAGAGGGCGCATGTGAAACACCCTCCATAGGGGAAAAAGGGCAGAGGAGGATCCCTCTCCCGGGATGGACACACTACAATGATGTCATGTGTACAGAATGAACAATGTAAAATATGTACAATACATTCAATTCCTATGACCCAAATCATACAAATAACTGCGAGTAGTGAGCCAGGTGTACGGTAAGACCAGTGCAGGAGGAAGCACCATCAGATAGAACCTCCACCGGATGGAAGCACACACAGTACCACACAGTACCGTGTATACGTTTTAAACCTCCTGTCAGAAATGTCACCTTCTTCTGGAGCGGAGAGCTGGCTGCTGGAGATCACGTACGCAGCCTCAGCTGCAGTCAGAGCTCCTCCCACACACGTGCCTTCCTCGTTCTGGTGAGTACACACACACACTGGGAGTGATGAGGTATCCACACATACATGAAGAACTATTCATACACAAAGTGTAAGAACTTCTGATCTCACCTTAGCAAGACGTTGGGCTTGCTCAGACAGCTTGAAGTCAGATTCCATCTAAAAAGAATATTTGACCATAAGACACCAGACAAACAATGCTGGGGGAAATGAACAGGGTGTATTCCTCAAACTAAGGAGGAGTCAACTGGAGAAGAGAAGAATGAACTTTGGACTTTGTAACCCGGTCAGTATCTGAGCATCCGGTCCAATTTATTATTCTCAAGTCCAGGTTGGCAGCCCCGCACGTACCAGCCAGCAGGCGTACCGCGGCACAGTCGCAGTCAGGATGGTGTAGCAGCTGTCTGAGGACACAGTGCCATCTGCAGGACAGGGGACAGACCGACAAACAACACACTCAGAGAGTGACAACCAAGGAGGGTGGATCAATAACATCATTCTCTATGATGCCCTGTTCTTTCCCAATGGCTTCTTTCTAATTTGTCCCTGTATTGTCCCTCAGTGATCCAGACTCAATCCAATCAGTGCCAGACCTTTCTGTTGGATGTTGATGCCGGACTCCAAGAAGGATTCAGAGAAGACCACCGAGCCCAGGTCGCCCCGCCCCCCCTGCAGGTCTGGGATGTCACGCACAGTCATTGAGGCCTTAGAAAACAAAGGCAGAATTATATTAGAGGAAGAAAGAACTAAAAGGGTCAATTTGCCTCTGTGACTTACTGTTTTTACTACGTAACGGCTGTCTCTGTCAGTCAGAGGAATGATCCTTAAAAAAAAAGAATAAACAGGTTCAGAAATCCGAACAATTATAAAAATGTTTCAACAAAGTATTGATCTATGACTATTCGACACCCACCTTCCTTGCATATTCACTGCTTGTATGCCAAATTCACATTTGGACCTGAACAAAGAAAAGAATCATTCTAACCAATTCAAAGGGATGAATTAGGTTTACACTAAAAATCTCACAGAAAGGAGGAAATCGATCGTTACCTGAGAGAACTGCTGTACTGACTTAAATTCATCGAGTCCAGCAGCACTAGAAAGGTGTTCTCTGCTACATCCTTGGCCTGTGGCGATAAACACGCCTCAGTGACAAACTGCACACTTCAGTACTTTATGAAGGAGAAATGTTGAAATGGATGCTGTGGCTTTTCTTACCTTGGTGGCACTCGAGGTGAACGAGTAGCATTTGATTCCTGACAGGACGGCTTCAACAGCAGCCGAATACACCTGTGACAGAAGTCTGACCCAAGACGGAGTGCGGATGTGTTTTAGTTTGACAATCTGTAGCACCTAACAATTCATTTCATGGGAAATATTGATTGTGACATCACTTACAATACTTCGGTGTTCTTCTGCGCTGATTTTGGGTTTCCTGTGGATGAAACATAGAAATGATACACGAACAACATGTTGTGAGGGCCTCTCGTAGCTCGGAGGGTTAGTAAGTGCTTCTGTGTAAATAAACTGATCCGTTGTGTAAAACTAAAGTTGATGAATATGAGATAGGCACAGAGAAAAACCTCACCGAGGTATGGAGAGTGGGTGGTCCCAAAGAAATAGGTCCGAGAGCAGGCCAGAGGTCCTTTGGGAGCCACACACTGCAGAATCTGATCAACAAAAAAGGGTTTGGGTTAAATAAATAAACTCATGGCATGTCCCTACTTCACACGTGTACCTGAATGGGATATTTACAGTGATGACATGTTTCCAGACAAGAGAAGCTTAAGCTGATTCATGGTACCAGATTACTTCCCCAGGTGGTGCTGCAGGCCACTTATCCTCTTAACTTGAGCAATGTGAAAACATTGAAGGTTCCTAATAGCACATTCAGAGCAACACTGCAGCAGCAACCCACTATTTCCAAGTAAAGATATGTCTACCTGAGCAGAGAAGGACAGGTGTACTACTATTCTACAACAGGGATCCTCTCTGTTTACGTCCTACTGTGTTCTGGCTCCTCACCATGTGTCTGGCTGCAGAAGCCTCAAGTCCTGTGTTCCGGACCTGGTGACTCTCTGAGGGAAAGTTGAACGAATACGCCTCCAAATCCTCTGAGGAGGAATGCTTTCCAAACAGCACAAAGGGCTGCTGACTTTTACTGAAATGAGAAACATTTCATATTGTTCTGTTCATGAAGTCATGAGAATATTGAACTGATGAATATTGTTTCAGAACAAGATATAATAAGATATACCTTTTATCGGTGATGTTGCTTGAGATCAGTCCGTGAGAGTAATACGAACGGAATGTCTGTGGATTGATGAGAATACGCTTTAAACTGACACGAGTACACATAGTGCTACTAGAGGCAGACACGGGACAATGCAGTTTGAACATACACATTACTTCTTTGACATGGACGTGACGTCCTGTCCCATGAACAGCCATAAACGTACCTCTCCTGCCTGTGCTTCGGATAGCTCCAGGATGGACAGGTGGTTCTCCAGGTCCATGCTGGAGAAAAAGCCACTCCACTGCTTCTCAAAGTTCACCAAGTCCTAAAAATACAGTGTCATACACAAAGGCCCCGATCAATTAATCATTAATAAACCATTGATTGAGGGCCAGATTAATCAAACTTTTAACTTTCATAACTTCCTTTTGTAAATAACTGCTGGTAAAAGACAATTGACTGTTCATGACACATGAATATTGTGGCCTTTTTTAAAGGCGTGTAAAAAAGAAGCTGGGTACCACCTCAGTGAGCAGATTCTCCAGGGACACTGGGTCCAGTCTGTTGTAAACTTGCCACAGCTTCTCACTCATGTCCATCAGCTAAAGGAGGAGGAATATATTCTAACATGAATAACATGGTTAAACAAACAGTTTACGACTACGAGAAGTACATTTTTAAACGTTAAATATCAACTTTGCAAGACAGTTTGATGGTACCTTGTACTTCATGGTAAAAAAGCTGCCTCCACCGATGCCTTCCAGGGCAAATGCTTGAATCAGGGGCCACTTTTCCACCATGAACATGTCGAACCGCTGGACGTGTCCTACAGGGAAACGAAGGGTGAACGTTCACGTGTGTTGTTACATTTAAACACGTGTGTGTAGTGAGTGAATGGGGAGATTTAAACGTGATGAGGAGTACCTTGGGAGCTGTAAGGTACTCCAATGCGATAGCAGTCCTGCACCATTGTGACGAAACTGGAGATCTTGAATTCTTCAGCTGCTTCCTCGTCTTCGTACTGTGAGTGAAGGGGGAAGACAATTTAAAAAAGGACTCAATCTCCTATTATATACACTGCTACAAAGGGTAAAATCAACAGGGATTGATGACCCCCCAGCGCACACATTCATTTAATTTCGTTCAGTGTATGTAGACATGGACTAAATACTTAAGCCGATTAATAGTAACCACCAAGGGTTAAAATGTTAGCTGGATGGATACATCAACATTCCAGAATACTCTTGATAACTAAAGCCTACAGGAAGTGTATCAACAAGACGGAACAAGAGCGAAGCATTGACCTCCGCCTCCGCCATGCAGTAGAGATGCAGGTTCCTCCAGTGGGACACGTAGGGCAGCAGGTAACTGTAGTTCATCGGGTTGCAGTACAGATGAACACATTGTGGCTTGATCAGCAGGATTACATCTAGAAAGCAGACAAGCAACGTGTCACAATGGAAACAAACTAAGGCAAGCAAAGGGACCTGATTAGGAACTCACCATCCAGCATTTCATCAGGAAACTCCTCGAGGACATGTTCAATGTTCAGCTGGTTTCTCCCATAGAGCCCATAGAACAGGTACTTGGCCAGCTCAGTGCACCCGTCATTATATCTGCTGTCAATCCCTGAAAGGCATAGAGAAAATGACATTGATATTATTTCATTGGCAGTTTTTGAATGGCTACATGAGTCGTTTTGCCCGCCATCTGTTCAGAACAGAACATCTAGCAGGTTCCTCAGCATCCGTACCCAGGGAGCAGAGGACGCCTTCGGGAGCAGCGGGGCCTCCGTCACCGAGCAGAGACTGAACCTGACGCAGGCGACTGCAACTGGACAAAAGTCACAAGAAACAACGACTTGACGTTTGGTTGTTAACGTGAAGCAGTTAAAGCAGCAGCTTATCCACGCACAAGTTAGCCGTAGTTTACCGAGCGTTCCGTCACATGTCACAGTTCCATCACAACAAACCGTGGACCTTATTTAGAGCGATATCTCAATAGAAACGGTTAATATTTGTTTATTCAGTTTGTTTCGTTCGAGTAAATGACGTTACTTCCCCCTAACCGTTAGACTACAGTTAGCCGTTACCTGTTACCTTTACCTTTTATCGTTAGCCGTTACCTGTTACCGTTGGACGTTACAGTTAGCCGTTACCTGTTACCGTTAGACGTTAGTTAGCCGTTACCTGTTACCGTTACCCGCTAGCCGGGTACCGTTAGCCTTAGGAGTCGGCGATACCGATGAGCGACACATTTTGTCGGATCGGATGATACGGAACCGATAACCGAATGAAGGTTTAGCATTGCTTCACCAGCCGACGAACAATTAACGCTAAACGTCACTCACAGCGTGACCTTCATCACTGACGTTCACGTTAGCTAACGTTAGCATGGTTAGCTTGACAGCTTCACATAGGCGTTTTCAGCAAGCACAATAGTAGCGTTTACCTGACAGCCGGGTTAATTCCCGATAATTTCCCGTTAACTCTCCTTATACCGGCCATGTTGAATGTTGTCCCGTTTCACACAATTGACGTTTTTATTTATTGATTTCAAACGTTTTGTATTTTCAGGCCGAATAACTACATCTTCTTCATCACCCTGGAGAACGTCCACACAAAACAGCGTAGCAACGGGGCAAACCACTTGTTTTTCTAGGGGTGTCCAGCATGTTACTACAGTAGATGGAAAGGAAAAGTGACATAGTTAATAACATGTTATTATAATTTCTCAAATATGTATCTTGTAAGAAACTATATTTTCTATTGGCCGAATCAAACGGTTAAACACGGTTAAAGCCTTATCAAAGTGAATCAGACGGTTTCCCCCATTTCGCGCTGTCTTGTTTCGGCCCGTTTTGACAGCGGCAGGGAGATGGTGCAACCCGTCTGTAATATCAGGTTTTATTCTGTAGCTAAATGCATGCTAGCCGGCATGTCCTGCAGTGATTTTTTCATTCTGTGGTTTTATCACCATACAGCCAATAATATATTAATAAAGTGTATATCTATCCATCTAAAAAATGCTTTGACATTATTTTCTTTTGAGAAACTAATTCCTGTTTTAAACAGTATGTATTGCAATTACTGTTTACCTTGAAAACATGTTATGTGGTTCTCTGTGTCATAACACTAATACACAATAAGACTGACTCAGCAGTAATGAAGATAAGAAACAATCACAGGATGCCTGTCAGACGACCTTCATTGAACAGAAAGCAGGAGCATCATGTGTTCAGCTAAGGAAACAGGAAAACTGATAAGGAGTTAGCAAATCGGTTCAATTCAAAATGTTCACCTCAAATGTGACCTTAAAGTGGCTTTTCTTCCTGTTCGCCCAATCACAGCCATTGTCACACGCCAACATTCCCTCCATTCATACACTGATGGCAGAGGCTACCATACAAGGTGCCAAGCTGCTCAAGGATGCAACTCGATGCCCCTTCACGCACACTCACACAGCGATGGGGCTCAGTATCTTTCCCAAGGACTCTGCCACTTGAGCCTGGAACAAAATTGTTGCAGGCACTGCAATTTTAAAAGTTGTATTATGGAGACTCACGTAACTCACCAACTGTTACAGGGCCGAAAGGCTGTTTGTTTGCGTGTGTGTATGTGGGGGCGAGTCCTTGTGGAGAAAAGAGAGTGTTCTGGTTTTGCACGGATGTTTGCTAAAGATTATTGGTTTATAGTGCAAAACGAGTTTCAGTAAGTAAAGCAACAATAGTGAGCAGAGATCTTCTGAAGAACTCAAGCATGATGTTATGAAGCTTGGAACAAGCGGCCTTTTCATTCCCACTTGTGGAATGTACTTCCTTCAGAGCAAAACTCCTGTTCACACGAGAAACCGTTGTGACCAGGAAGCATCTTCTTTTCTTTAGCCCTCATAATACTTTGTGTCAGAGCCAGACAATCCAGTTTCAGGCGTTCTCTTGAGCTAACAAGCATCTTAAAGAAGACCCGTAGAAGCACCTGCTGCAGACATGTCGCACAGTAAGTAATACATTCATTATTTTGTCTTCTCCTACATATTCAGTGCATGCACGATGGTGATTGGGAGGCCTGAAATGAACAGATGCGTTGGAAAAGTGTTAATGTTAAAATATAGTTTTTTATCTGGGATTTCTTTAATATGATCACATGTCATTGACGAGTCATCACTGTGTTGTTTGGCAGAGGGAAAAACAAGCATGAGGCAGATGATGGTGGTCATGTCCACCGTGGAGCTATGGTCCTCTTTGAAGGCTTTGCAGCGCGGGTCGTCGGAGGACAAGCAAGTCAGCTTGACCTTCAGTTCTCTGGGGCCAAACCAGGTCTGTGACGTGGCGCTGGACGGTCGCACGGCCACGTTGCTTTTTGAAGACCTGAAACAAGACACGGCGGAGGACGGCCTCAGGTGGGCGATAGATGCCAGCTTCAAGTCCTGCACAGATGGAGTCACCACATTTCTGCTGCTGATCCAAGGCGCCCATTACACCGCGAGGGAGAGAAGAATGGTGGAGACCCTGCAGGCCCACTTCGGAGCGGAGGCTTTGAGGTACCTGATAGTCATCTCTCTGGAAGACGCCAAGGTCGCCGACACACTGGACGACGCCCTCCTGGAGCTGCTGAACGTGTGCGACGGAAGGTACTGCAGGATCACGTCGTCCGCAGCCCAAAACGGGCTGGGCGCTCTACTCAAGATGCAGGACCGCGTGCTGGGCGAGAACGGCGTGGCGGGCTACACGGAGGCCATGCTGACCGAAGCCAGGAGGAGGAGCACGGAAGACTCGGCCATGCAGATCCTGAGACGGAAGGCGCACGAGGCGGGGGAGCAGGAGCGGGCGTTCAAGCAACGCGTCCAACAGCAAGAGGCGAGGAGGGCCAAGGAGATGGAGGAGCTGAAGGCGAGACAGGCCGAGGAACGAAAGAGGGAGTCGGCGGGAAAAAGGCAACACGAGACCAAGAGGGAGAGCCTGGAGGAGGCGGTGATGAGCCACGGGGCCATGCTGCAGATCCACACCACAGCCACCGATGGTAAGACGCCACGTTTACAGCTACGCTGTCTGCCTTCGGTCACCAATAATTTGGTTGCCCTTTCCTTCCCTGACTTGAAGATAACGATACAAGGAAGATGTCGGCCATCTTGTTGGGTCTTTCTGGCAGCGGCAAGTCCTCCGCCCTGAATCTCATCCTGAAGAGGGCAGGCAACCAGTACTCGACCGATGAGTCCGCCCCCGAACCCCCTCAGCCCACCTCGTTTTGTTAAAAAAAAGAGGTGTCCGCGGCCGGGAGGCGACTCATCCTGGTGGACACCCCCGAGCTGTGGGACGAGGACGGGGTGGAACATCTGGAGCTGGTCAAGGACTGCCTGGCTTTGTCCTTGCCTGGACCCCACGTCTTCCTGCTGGTGCTGCAGGTGGAGCGCTTCACCCAGGGCGAGTGCCAGATGCTCGGGCACCTGCAGAGGATCTTCGGGCGAGACCTGGCGGAGCACGCCGTGGTCCTCCTCGTTCGCCTGGACGGCGACCGGCGCAGGCCTCAGGCCATCAACGACCACGTGGCCGGAGCCCACGCCGCCCTGCGGGATCTCATCCGCAAGTGCGGCAGCCGCTTCTACGAGCTGAACCTTTCGCAGTCCCAGAATGCCGTGAGCTACCCTCAGGTGAGGGACCTGCTCTCAGGGATGGACAAGCTGGTGGCCTCGCACGGAGGACGCTCCTACACGAGCCGGAGGTTCCCCGTGCAGGAGCTGCAGGAGAGGAGGAAGGCGTTTGGGGAGAGGAAAGAGGGGGCTTTAGAGGGGATTTACTTGTTAAGAGATGCCTGAGGGGGCCGAGCTCTAACACCGGTACAATGGGATTAAATGTGAGATTGTATCATTTGTTCAAAAGATGGCATTTAAAGCTAATATGTAAAATATGTGCATGGCATATTCATCCATTCATTAGAGAAAAATAACAAATACGCTGAAGGTTTTTAAAAATGAGTTTGCTCTGTGGGTGTAACAAATCGGGGGTGGTGTGAAAGAGGAGCCGAAACATGAAGGATTATTGTTGTTCATCTGCAGGCAGCAGGGGGGGGGGGGGGGGACTTTTACCAGCTCTGCTTGTAGATATCTTGACTGCATAACGGTTCTTTACGGTCATCCTTCAGATGCACAACACACGGACTCAACTGCATGAAGACAAGATTGTTTGTCTGAAAGTTCTTTTATTAAATGTAGAAGTATAACCGTGCTATAATGTGCCTTTATTATGCAATCAAACTGAATAGGAACAATACTATCACACTGCAACCATAAAGTTAAAAGAAATTAAATTGCATTACTACTATTACTACGTAACAGTTTCTTTGTACTTGTACTTTATTTCATTGCAGAGTAAACAGCTGATTCGATAAGCCGCGTTTCATTGATTCCTTTTCGAGGTGATGGCTACATGTCCGTATAGTTGGGTGGTAGCGTGGCCCCGTACTGGGGGGGGTCTCCACGGCTGGCGTTTTTCACCGGCGTTGCTCCGGCGTTGGCTCCGGCCGGGGGGCCATGGTGCTGTCGATCCACTCGCTGTATCGGGAGATGATCGTGTAAACTCCGGGCTTCCTGACCTGGCCACACTTCTGCCCTCCGTTGGAAGTGATGCCCACCGCGGTGCCGTTGTAGAGCAGAGGGCCCCCGGAGTCGCCCTGAGAGACGAGAGGAGGCGAGAAGAGGCACTTGAACGGGACCTTAACGTCTCCCCCCTCCCCCCCACCCCCCCCCCCCCCCCCCCACCCCCTTTGCATTCTTTGAGTACAGACAATCACAACGTCATCACAACTTGGTTGAGCCTCTTGGAGAAGGAACTCACGTCACAGCTGTCCTCCTTCTTCTGAGCTTGTCTGCAGGGTCTGGGACAAACTCTGTGGGCACACATCATGTTGTCGGTGAACTTCTCCCCGTAGTGGTCACTGCGTCCGCACAGATCCGGGCTGAACACCTCAACGACCACCTCCTTGAGCTTGTCGGGTCGGGACCCCAGGTTATCCAGGGACCCCCACCCGGCCGTCTCCACCTCTGCACCCGTTACGGGGTTCGTGCCGCCGGCCCTCAGGAACTGCACCGCTTTGACGGCTTCAGTGGCGCTGAATGGACGATCCAGCTGCAGCAGACACGCGGAGGGTGGATCTGCTTTAGTTCATGATCCATGGAGCTCATTGGTTGGCCCAAAACACAGCAATGTCACAATTTACGTTTTGGTACCATTTTGGAACAATGACTTCGAACAAATACCTTAATTAATGCAATGTCATTATCGTAATTTAACTCTTTGAAGTCAGGGTGATTGTGAAGTTCCAGAATATCAAAGGTCTGCTTGGTCTGTTCGGGCTCGCTCAGAGAATGGACTCCCAGCACCACCTTCCTTCCATTCGGCCTGTGGATCGGGCACAGTCATAAACAGGGGTTACAATGACATCGTTTACAAAAGATAATGCTAAGAATGCATCTTTTGATGCAGAACAGAAAGAAAAAAGTGTTTGCAATCACAATCTCAGCTCAGCTCTCACACATGCATAAATATTTAAAACGTAATAAATAAAAAATAAATAAAAACTTAAAAAAGGTTGCCTCACCCCGTCGGCAGGCAGTGGACCGCAGTCATCACCCATTGATCGGCGATCACAAACCCTCCACACTCGTGTTTCATCTCCTCTCCTTCCAGCACCTGGATGGAGGCCATGTAGGGCCGAGAGTGAGGCGCCGCCTCTCTGCCTCCGAGGATGCCCTCGCCTGGAGGACGCAAGAAGAGACAAAGCTTTCCAGTCCGTGCCTCCTGCATTTGGACCGTGATGAGTCACATCGTCCTGCAGAAGGTAACTAGACACTTATTTTCATGGTGACGGGGCATTGTAGCATTTGAAATTAAGGAAACTTTGTCATCCAAACTTCTGTGCAATAATGTACCTAATATATACATATATATATATATATATATATATGTATATATTAGGGACACAATGCTCCCTAATAAATAAATAAGAAACTCACTGTGTGAAATGAGGGCGAAGAGGAAAACAGCAGCAGTCACCAGAAGGTCTCTGTGTGACTCCATGATGTCGGCTCGACGTAAGCCATGAGCAGCGGCCGCTTTTAAAGGCTTCCACGGGAAGGACACATGAATCACCCCCCCCCCCCCCCGCCCCATCCACACACACACACACTCCCCCCCTCCCACGACTCCTGGAGAGAAAAACAGGAAAGCGGCTGGTTTACGTTGTGTGGAGTGGAAACACACACACACACACACGCATTTAGGTGTTTATTTCGGTGTAGTTTCGATCCGAGATGCACATGTTTCATTATTGGAGAGGAACTCACTCATTGAGTAGAAACAGTTAACACAGTTTCACCCTTTATTTCATGTGTTATAGTTACATAATGCTGAGATTTGGTTGAACCCACACTGACCTTGTGCACTTAATCACAGAACAAGGAGAGGACCTCTTCTCCTCTTCCCATGGATCCAGCAGGACACGGTGGAACACAGCCAACCTGCTATATTACAATAGGATGATAAGCTTTGTACTGCATGCTGCAAAAACATCACACGGTGCATTACGGAACGCGCACATCCTTAAACAGCTTCCTGCAACGTGTCATCAATCAAAAACGATCCCTTATTGACGGTAACCAGCGTTTCTTTGACATCATTTCAGAAAAAATGATTATGGAGACTTCTTGGATCTTGGGTGAAAACTCTAAATAAAAAGCAGCTTTAATTTCTAGAAAAAGAAAACATGTGGAATTAAATGACCTTCAGCTGAGTCAGTCAGTTGGAAAGTGGAACAAAAAACAGTTTGGAGGCCCCCTTGTTGTTTAAATCTTTAGTTCTGAAACTTGTAACAAGCACAAGGAGGTGAAGACCAAAGCTTAATGTGGCCTGCAGTCAGTCTGCAGGAGACCGGAGGTGGGTGAACCTGAAGAACGACCTCCGAGGAGTCTGCTGGTCAACTCTGGAGTCAGGAGGACGTCTTGTCCTGCCTACATCTCGCCCTCAGTGGGAAGGACTCTTCTCCTCCACCTGGCTTCACCTGCTGTCCACTGCTTCTCACACAGGAACTCTACCCACCCTGTTGTTTCTGCTGTGGGAATCGTTTGTCCTTTCGAGAGCTGCGTGGACGGAATAATCCTGTTGTGGACTGGTTAAGAAATATTGCTGTTGTTGTGGGAAATGAAGAGTTGGTCCGATTAGATTCTGGATGGAGGGGCTGCATGAAGGGGAGCAGGAGGATTGAGAACTTAACTACGTTATCGAGGGCGATGGAGCGATGCAGGTTTATTTCAGCAAAGGTCTGTTGCACCTGGTGATTCCTTTAGATTGGAGGTCCTGTCAACAATGATTTATGCTTTCCTCAGTGCCAAAGCAGCCTTTTTGCTGTTGTTCACTTTTACCATTAGAAACTACAGGCCGGAATTACAATAAACTGTAGTTCAGTGTAACATAAACAATGTACATCATTTTTGGTGGATTGGATGTATAATTACATTTGGTTAAAGACGCCCAAATCAATATCTTAGTAATCCAAGAGTTGAGGATATTATTGCTGTATTTGGATCTCTTTCCTCTAAATTAGATAATTTTATTAAATGCATGTTTTTATTCACTGTTATTGGAATATGATTTGTTTATGATATGATTGAATAATGTGGTGGCCTGCTGTGCCATAATGTGTTCAATAATTCCCTCACGTTATAATAAATGTTAGATTACAAAAATGGAACACTAGCATTATTCCCTAAATTAGTATCATATACAGAATTTTGAGGGAAAATTTAAAATAGTAGTACTGAAGCAATGTCAAACTGACGGTCAGAACAGCTTTTTTTCTAATTCTAGACCTTTAGCGCCCTCCGCAGGCCGAGACAAGTACTGACAGGAAGAAAAAAACACGTTCATCAAAGTTAAAGAGAAGGTTTACTTTTGACATAAATAGTCAATGCGTTGCTGAAAGGTCAAATTAACAGTAAATGACGATGAAACGTAAACACAACATATGATGTGTCACAATCTTTTGACTAAACTGGATGACAATTTTACACCACTATGGATCTAAAGGAGAGAAACAAGTAATGAAAATTAAAGTTACCGCTCTGAGGGTTCGACCTTGCGATGATCCCGCGGTCCCATTACCGTAAAGTGGGGAAATAATATCTCTCATAACATTTTTCTACTCCTCGCCAATTAAATCGTGACTCATGTACGCACAATTACAAGTCAGGAGGAACACAACAATTTAGAAATGATAGGTTGAAACATGTGTATCCACCTCAATGATGAGCATGAGGAGTTCATTCAGCCGTAAAACGGATTAACCAGCATCTGTGAGTAATTCCAACAACACTGTTTGCAGCTAATTCATCTTCTAGATTTCCAGTAATGAATTAATGCACATATCATGTGTTTTCCACCGTGCAGAACAAATATAAAGGTTCGTCACGTGGCAGCTGCTCTGTATCAGACTTTGAATCGCCATCCGAGCAGGTTTGTTGTTGCCATGGAGATGATTTACAACTACCACCGAAGCCTCGAGCAACCAGGGCCACCCATCCAGGTATGCGGCGTGTGTGTCTTTGCCCGTCTCTTCCATGTGATAGTGTGTGCGCACCGATCCATATCTGTTCATACATCTGTGTGGTCTGGCACTGAACCAGTTATTGGACTCATTTTCCACTTTGTTTTCTAAATATTTCATTACTCTCTCTCTCTTTCCATCCTCGCTCGCTCATTGCGAGCTCTGACTGTCATTCTCAGACCATGAATCAGAAAGCAGGTTGTAAATCCATCAACAACACAAATCTATCAGTCTGGCTGCATGTTAAACTATTCATTTAGGGAATTCAAAGGAACCATCGAGCATTTTCCGATCCCTATTGGTGCACAACTAAACTTTATTACACTAAATTTATGTAACCGGGGCGGCCGTTCGCCTGGTCACAAGGGTGACAACGTCACTTTGGGACTCTCACCCAAAGAATATCAGTTGTAATGAAAAGAAAGGGAGCAGAGAGGTGAAGTTCCAGTTTTGTAACAATGTTTTTTTTATTTACAAGTAGGTTTAATATTTAAAAGAAAAGGAATAATCAATCCAAAAACATTGGTTGGTTTTATGGCAAAATATAATCTATGCTTTGAAAAAGGATTACTATACTGGGGTACCCTACCAGTACAAGGTGACTTCTTGAGGCCCACAGGGGCGGGGGAGTGAAAGGGGACCAGGGGGCCACCACCAGGTCAAAGGAAAGAAAACACAGCAAATCAAAAAGAATTAAAACACAGCAAACAAGCAAAATAAACTGAAAGGGCCTTCCACCTCGTGAGCCACCCCCTGTAGGCCTACTATATGCCCACCTGCACTGGCATTAAAGGGACCCCCAGTATAGGGCACAGTAATGGTTGTTTATGTAGGACAAAGCAAAGACACTAACCCAGAAAGAAAACAAATTAACAATTCATAATCAAAGATACTACATAATCCGGGTAACCATAATCTATTTTAAATCAAAGGCAAAAACAGCAGTGACCAGGCTCAGCGTTGCACCACCTGATCATTTCCTGTACAAAAGAAAGAAAAGGTAAATAACACCAATAAACATTTCACTGCTAAAGGAGCATATTAAAACAGAAAACAGAAAACCCCTGACATACCTCTAGATTCCGCTCAAGCCCATCCGCACGTGGCGAGTGCTGTGCCTATGCCTATGCCTATGCCTATGCCTATGCCTATGCCTATGCCTATGCCTATGCCTATGCCTATGCCTATGCCTATGCCGTGGGAGACCTACAGCAAGCCCCCCTCTAGCTCTAGTGGGGCAAAAGCTTCCATTTAAAGAGCACCTGGTCACACCTGTTAGGCATCACCAATTAAGGTGGTGTGGCCAAACAGGCAGGGGGAGGGGGGAGAGCTCTACCCATCACATTTACAATAATACATCAACTGTAAAATGTGCTTCAACTTCATATATACTATAAAAGCTTTGATTATATTTGCAGAAATATCATTCATCATTCAATCTATTAACCAACTATTCAAATGAAGGTGACTCTCTGGTGCACCAGAGAAGTTGCAGCTCACGACAGACTGTATGACTTCCACTGCTCCCGCACCGAGCAGAACTACAGGGGCCTGCAAGTAACAGAAAAGCAAAGGACTAAGAAAAGGACCATCGCTCTTTTTCGTCGATCTGAATGTCTCAGTCTCAGGGGAACTAATGAAAACACAGCTGTAAATACTATATTCCAATTCTGCAACTAAATTCTTCTAATTGATTCATAGTGGCCTTTTAGCACAGTCACTTTAAACAACGGGTCAGAGCCAAGGTAACCAAAAGCATCTTAACTGCTTCAAGCCCAGCGACGGAAATTACCCTGAGCTGTTGAAAAGGCTTGACTCCTGGTCAGCTGTTGTAAAGCTTTGACTCCTGGTCAGTGGTTTTAAAGCTTTGACTCTGGTCAGCTGTCGTAAAGCGTTGACTCCTGGTCAGCTGTCGTAAAGCGTTGACTCCTGGTCAGCTGTTGTAAAGCTTTGACTCCTGGTCAGCTGTCGTAAAGCGGTGACTCCTGGTCAGCTGTTGTAAAGCTTTGACTCCTGGTCAGCTGTCGTAAAGTGTTGACTCCTGTTCAGCTGTTGTAAAGCGTTGACTCCTGTTCAGTTGTTGTAAAACTTTGACTCCTGTCCAGTGGTTGTAAAGCTTTGATTCCTGGTCAGCTGTTGTAAAGGTTTGACTCCTGTTCAGCTGTTGTAAAGCTTTGACTCCTGGTCAGCTGTTGTAAAACTTTGACTCGTGTCCAGTGGTTGTAAAGCTTTGATTCCTGGTCAGCTGTTGTAAAGGTTTGACTCCTGGTCAGTGGTTGTAAAGGTTTGACTCTGGTCAGCGGTTGTAAAGGTTTGACTCTGCTCAGTGGTTGTAAAGCTTTGACTCCTGGTGAGTGGTTGTAAGTTTTGACTTCTGGTCAGTGGTTGTAAAGGTTTGACTCTGGTCAGCTGTTGTAAAGGTTTGACTCCTGGTCAGTGGTTGTAAAGGTTTGACTCTGGTCAGCTGTTGTAAAGCTTTGACTCCTGGTCAGCTGTCGTAAAGCGTTGACTCCTGTTCAGCTGTTGTAAAGCTTTGACTCCTGTTCAGTTGTTGTAAAGCTTTGACTCGTGTCCAGTGGTTGTAAAGCTTTGATTCCTGGTCAGCTGTTGTAAAGGTTTGACTCATGGTCAGTGGTTGTAAAGGTTTGACTCTGGTCAGCGGTTGTAAAGGTTTGACTCTGCTCAGTGGTTGTAAAGCTTTGACTCCTGGTGAGTGGTTGTAAGTTTTGACTTCTGGTCAGTGGTTGTAAAGGTTTGACTCTGGTCAGCGGTTGTAAAGGTTTGACTCCTGGTCAGTGGTTGTAAAGGTTTGACTCTGGTCAGCGGTTGTAAAGGTTTGACTCCTGGTCAGTGGTTGTAAAGCTTTGACTCTGCTCAGTGGTTGTAAAGCTTTGACTCCTGGTCAGTGGTTGTAAAGTTTTGACTCCTGGTGAGTGGTTGTAAGTTTTGACTTCTGGTCAGTGGTTGTAAAGCTTTGACTCCTGTTCAACATGCAGACTCGTAGCCCCTGCTGATCTCTGCAGTGGAGCGGGGGTCGGCTGCTCCGGGCTGGCGTTGCTCCAGAGGAGGGGGATTACTGTTAAACGGGTCTAATCTCTGCTGTTTCCTCCGTGGGTCGGGGCCCTTCTGATGGGAGCCGGTGTTTAGAAGGGGCTCCACAGGACGAGATGGTCTTTAACTCTAATCTCTCTAATCTCTCCTCTTACTGCAGGCCGGGGTCCCACAGACTGGTACTCCTCACGCTCCCGTTTCCCTCAGCGCCATTTCACAAACGTGACAGCCTGTATTTTCAATTTGAAAAACACAGCCGTAAAAGGTGTGTATGTTTGTCCCCCCCACCCCATGGGAAACCATGGAAAATAATGATGGTGCCTGATGATGCTTTTCCCCATAATCTTTACTTAACACATTTCAGTTAAGGGGCCACATTCTGCTTACTGGCCAAACCAATGAAGTCATTAATAACAAGAACATAACGATAATAATTTCTCTAAGTTTATTATATCCTTAGTGATTGTTTTTCTAAGATAAACCATATTTTAAGGTCTTTCTACAATAAACTGGAAACATTAAATCCCCCCCCCCTCTGCTTGTTCACAGAGTAGCTCGTTTTCATCAATATTTCTATGGCAAGTTCACTTAAATGAGTCAGTAGCCATTATTAATATGTTATTATTAGTGTTATAACATTGATGTATTTATCTAAATAATATCTTAATAAATATAAAAAAAGTTATTCAAACTCAATAATGATGATGATTGTTCTTGAATTCATTATAATTATCACATATTATAATATTTGTACATGAATAGTTTTAATATTACAAGCATTACACTCGTTATTATAATTATTAATGTCTTTCTTTTCACTTTAATTCTGCGGTTGGAAAACAGCTGCAGGTTTTATGTGCATTTCCTAAATGCATTTGTAGACATTTGTTGAAGTGGCTTGCGTTTTGTTGTTTTCCAGAAATAAACACAAATATAGATATTAGGCGATGGGAGACAGTTCATTATTGTTTAGTTTCACCTCCCACAATGTGGGGGCCGCACGGTCAATACAATGGGGAGGATATAATGGTAGGTAAAACCCTATTTATGATATTGGAAATAGGACGTATGATGCTTTGTGTGTTTTATTTATTTTTTTATAAACATATGTATATGTATCTACATAGATATAGATCCATATATATCTAGGTGTATTTCTACATCTATAATAAAAGCACCATTACCGATATTGTCTGTTATTTCTCTGTAGAGAAAATTCCCAAAATGTTATATATTTGTTCAACTTTCACAAAAAGTAACCATGGAGGCAATTGTCCAAAAGTGCATGTTGTTGGAATATGTCTATTTTCAAATGCAGCTGCTGGTACAAAGCATCTATTAAATTCAAGTCAGTGTGAGCGTGTTTGTTGTGATTTTCCCATCAGAGGATGAAATGTGTGACGTTGGTGGTGAATAATTCTCAGAGTGACTGTGAGACTGTACAAGTTCCAATGTGTGAGAAGCCCATCAGCTTGTTTTCTCACGAATGGTAAAAAGTGCAAAAGCGTACTTTAGGTTATTCAACGCCGTGTGTGTGTATCTGTGTGTGTGTGTCTGTGTGTGTGTGTGTGTGGAAGCCTCCTTGTTTCCCAGGAGAAGGCTGATTCCTGCGGATCTGACGTCGCTCTCTTCCCGGCGGTGGTCCCAGGAGGATCGCCGGGAGATTCCACCTTTCCCACATCGCTCCTTGATCCGCCCGACTCCTCCTCGCCTCGCCCCTAAGCCTGCCTTTTGTCCCCCGGGTGGGGGGGGGGGGGCCCGGCGCTCGCTTTGTTTGTTCACCCAGGGAGCCCGGTGAGAAGGTCCCACAGAGCTGAAGAGACGTTCCCACAAGAACACGTCCACCGCGGAAACAGATGCATCTGTGATCGGCTGGGAGGGAGTAGATATTAATCCCTGAATACATAACTGATGTTTCAGAAGGAGCTGCAGGTAAAAGGGGGGGGGGGGTTGAGAACACATGAATATTTATTATGGTCTTTCTAAGGATTTGTACTGTATTGGATATTAATGAATACATGAATATGTTTTCTTAATTACAATAACTACAAGAACCTTGTTGTACAACCTTGTTGCGACAGGTCTTAAATCGTTGAACCCCCCTACCCGCCCCCCACTTGGGTCACTTCTGGTTCCAAAAAACCAAGATGGCGGCGGCAAAAAATGCCAAACCCCACGTTCCAGAACCACAAACCAATGGCTTTCGAAGCCCTGACTCCGCCCACTTGACTAATCTCATATTTTCATCCGTTGGACTCGTCATGTTTCATCATGACGCAATTTGAGGTGGCACAGATGAAGCAGCTTTTTATTAAACAGGAAGAAAAATGAAAACAATAGAAACGCAGATCAAACCAAACAAAGAAAAGAAGGAGGGAACACGAGCATGCAGAGAAGAGCGAGAGAGAGAGAGAGAGAGAGAGAGAGGAGAGAGAGAGAGAGAGAGGAGCGATCTGCTGCCTCGAGCCTCGTCTGAACACGTCGTGAAAGTGAGGTTTTCAGACGATGTAATTTACGCAGATTCAGACTCGGACCACCTGCACTCTGAGGCCAGAAGCTGCTCCCAGTGCTGCTCTGACAGTGTGACACCTACGCTGTGCGTGTGTGTGTGTGTGTGTGTGTGTCAGAGGGAGGAGAGCAGCTGTCAGTGAGGGGAAGATGAATCTATTGGAAGCTGTCAATGCTTTGCCTTCACTTAACTGGGAGTGTTTGGGCCGTTGGGGGTGGATCAAATGATAGATATGACTCGGTGAAAAGAGAATACTGATGTATTGCATGAATCTGAAGTTCTGAAAGTATAATACCAGGCGGGCTCCGTTTGTTGAGGGAGGGGTCAGGGTGTTCGATCTAACAGCAGCAACCACGTCTGATGTTCGGGGGGGGGGGGTCAATGAGGTGCAACTATCCAACGTGCTGCTCTGCATCAGCGGCTCCTATCGGACATGTCACATGAAACATGAGTTTCTCACTCACTTCATCACATCATAAACTGTCATAAGGCCGAGGTGACTTCTTCTTCTTCTTCTGCTGTGTTCGTAGCACATCGGCTTCACCTGATTTCTTTGATTTCTTCAGAATTTCACTCAGAAACCTCTCCACAATCGTGTGGACCCCTCCCCCCCCCCGTATTTGAACAGTTGGACTGGCCCGGATGCTGAAGGTGTTCCTTTGATGTGCGCTGCCTCCTTTGAAGGTGGTGTGACTAAGTGATGGATGCAGGCGGCGGCGGTCAGAGGAGAGCGCCCCCCCCCCCCCCCCCCTTCCCCCACGCGGTTACGGGTCGCTCACAGGCGCTGACCCCTCTCCAACGACCCTCAGATCCAGATTGAGAGTCACACAGAAACACTAACGCACACACACACACACACACGCGTTAAAAAGCCCTTCATAAATAAAGTGTGTCATTTTATCTGAAGCGACTGTCGAACTGTTGAGATCTGACCCGGCACACACACACACACACACACACCTGTAGAATCGGTTAACACACGAAGGACCCAATGTGGAGAATCCCTCCCGTCTCTTTCCTTTGGACGAGTCGGGGACTAATCGCTGAACGTAGTTACAGTTGTCAAAGCTTCAAACCGGAATCCGTTTGAAGCGATGTTGACGTTGGAAGCCGCTCGATCGAGGGCCTCGGGAGTTTATGGCGAGGCGGGGGCCCATTGTCAATAACTGTCGCCCGCGGAGAGGTGGAAGAAACAGGGAGGGGGGGGGGAGAATCTGCCTTTGCCCGCCGTGTAATTAGCACCAAAACAAAGCGCTTTGTGTAGGAATGCAGGGCGCCGACGCCCCCCCCCCCACCCCCCCCCCCGTCAAGCGTCACGTGCCCAGAGAAAACATCGATTGGGCGCCGTGATGCAGATAAAGGGGGAGCAAAGCCAAGCGTTTCTCGCTGATGGAACCCCTTTAACAATGAATGCCCGTGTCTCCTGGTGGGTGGGTGTGTGTGAGCGAGACGACGCACCTATGACATCCACCTGTTCCCCCCACCCCCCCCCCACCCCCCCGGGGATGGGCTCTAAAGGAGGTGAAGCTTGCAGTCCAAATGGTAACAGACATGTGAATGCTGAAAGCACTTAAGGTAAACAATGGGGCCTTTGTGCTGGTGTCTCCTGATGGGAGCGATGAGTACGGCTCCCCCCCCCGGGTTCCTCTTCTCCGACGGATCGTCCTCACAGCTGGAGCCCATTCAAAGCAAACAAACGAATAAAAAAAACAAAACTGAATCACAACACCAAAACACACATCCGATACCGAGGTTAGTTTTTGTTGTGGTTGATGGATTCGATGAAATGGCGAAAACAGTTGATGGAGGAGCTCTGGACTTCTGTCTGTAGGTGGAAGGTGAACCTTCTCACGAGAGCGGGTTGATCTGCTTTCCTCCGTACACCCCAGGTCTCAGGACGCGCCGCGTGATGCGTCTTCATGCGGAAGGACGGACAGGAACACGCACCGGAGGTTGAGGTGTGCGTACCTTTGTCGACTACCTTTAGTCACGCTCGGTTTCTTTGACCCATGAGCGAGATCCTCCCCCTGACCTCAGACATGTTATGTGTAGTTGACTGACTTGGCTGAACCTTTTTGATAGAGGGGAACGGGTCATTAGAAATCACCCACATGGTCACACTCAGACGGTCACTAGGGAGGAGAAACAACACATGTTGTGGTTGGGTGGATGACCCGCTCCTCCTTCCCGTCTCGGGCCTGGATCCCATCCTCAGAAACACGGGATTCTCCAAAACACTTGACTTCTGTCCTCTCGCTGCGCAGCATCGAAACGGCTAATCGACGTGAAGCGCGCGGAGATCACAGAGATCGTTCCGCCCCCTTTGGTTTGCACAATCATAATTACCCAATCACACCCAATCAGCCATAACTCAGGAGCAGAAACAGAGGCAGGATTGTTCGGCAACACCACAAGGAATTTAACCCCCTCCGAGACGAATCACCCGAAATCCAGGAGGAGCAAATCATCTTTTAATCACGTCACAATACCAGACTCTCTCTCTCTCTGAGCGCATGTGTACTGACTGTGTGCAAGCATCGGCGAGGGGAAGGCGGAGGACAGGTGGTGCACCGTGAGACTTGACTCCACTTTTGGCGTTTGGCGGCACCGTGGAGGTCAGATCTTCTTGACGGAATACCTGCTAAAACCAAGTTTAGTTTATAAAATCTAGTGTAATGATAGAAATGGCAAAGATGACTCTTGACCTCAGCTGGTTAGTTTTGTGCTGTTTGTGACTTCTGTGATTTATTTTAAGCCCGGTCTACCCACAATGCACCTGAACCACGCCGACGAAGTGCAGGAGAAAAGATAGGAATTAGAAGGGGAACTTTTTTCTGATCACATGGTCAGCGTGTTGTTCCACGTTGACGTCCATGAGGCCCTGTCGGCTCTTGTTCTTGCTTCTTCATCTGCCTCCCTCCCTCTCTCTCTTTACACTACTTGTTTGTCCCCCCCCCACGCTGCTTTGATTTATGGCCTGTCGAGCTACCTGGCCCACGACGACAGGTTATTTCCATCACTGCTGGGATCCTCTGTAATAAAGGGATCCGATGTAACGACATGGTGGGGGTGGCGGGGGGGGGGGCAGCTGTCTTCTCCGAGCTGAGCAACAACAACAGAGATCCAGAGAACAAAAATATTTGCGCACATTGTGTTCTAACACTTGATGTCAGAACACGCGTTTTACTCACCTCGACATCGAGTGATGGCGTGTTTTTTTTTTATTCCCTCTCTATAATTTAAAAAGCTGAGTCACGAAAAAAAGGAAACCCAGCCAGTGACAGGCGAGCGCCCGGAAGAACGGGCTCCCGCAGACAAAGACGTCTTCGCGCATGCTCCGACATTTGCATACAATCGGTCGATTGAACAGGTGAAACATCTGTAAACATCTGCTTGTGATTGGAAGAGTCAGTGAAGCCGATGGCTTGCAGGTTTCCACCACGTAGTTTCAGATTGAAACCAGGTGTGTAAAACCCTCCCCTTTACTCTTCGCGACTTTCACCCAGCAGCAACATCGCTTTATGAAGTCACATGACGTGTGCTGCTGTCACAACAAATACAACAAATCCTCAACAACACAACAAGCCCGGCGAGGGGCCCCTTTCTGCGCAGGTTCACCAGGAGCCTGCCCTCTGCCCCCCCCCCCTCGTTTGATCAACTTTAGAACGACACAAAATTAAGTCAGAACCAAACATCAGGAAAGTTTCTGGTACCAGGCTCGGTTTTGGCCTGATGACTTATGTCAACATTATGTTTTTTTAGTTGATTTATTCAATTTTGAAATCTTTTTTTATTGTTTCATTTTGTGTATTATGGAGTTTTCTGAATGCACCACATGATCAACGACCTTTAATGTAAGAAAGTAACGTACTTTCATCATCATTCACTCAGCACATATGAGACCATTAGTCACCATGTGAACGTGTGAACTATGTTGTTCTGGTTTCTCCTCGAGTTTTTCTTTTTGTCCGCCGCCTGGCGCAGGCCAGCGGGCCCCAGGAGGAGATGCATTGTGGGTGTTCTGCAGCGTCCGGGCTGAACCGGGCCAGCGCCGCCTGGGGCTCAGCGGGCGGTCGAGGGTTGTGTAACCCGAAGCTGCAGTTCTTCTCCCACATGAGCTTTCATCTAGCGGCACAGAAAGAGAAAGAGAGAGAACAATAATTAATTCAATTAATTCCCACAGTGACAGTTTCCTTCTCCGGGGAATTGTAGATGTGGTAAATCGTTGAACTGGAACCAGCGAGGAACCCGACATTGTTTTGTGTGATTTGAAGTCAAAGAAGGATTGTTTTCATGCCTTAAAAAACAAAACAAAAAACTGCAATGACTAACATCAATTTGAAGCTACTTAGTGTAATATGCCCTATAAAGGTTTTAATGCGTCTCATAAAAAGGAAGGAGGGCCCGGATTCACCCGATGACGTCATTGGGTGGACAAGTGTTGCCTTGCGGCAACAGAGAAGTTGGTCAAACTCCACGAGTGGAGAGAGTTGATGGAGGTTCTACGCGCAGGCCGACTCCTCTCCACCCGTTTCCCAGACAGGACACAGGAGAGGAGCACAGGGGGGTAATTTGAAGCTGAATTAGGACCTTTTATAGTTATGCCACATTGTCAACACGGCCTGTAAAACCTCCTCCTCCTCCTCCCCCTCCTCCCCACCCCCCTCCTCCACCATCCTCCCTGCAGTTCCTCCTTATTTGTTCTACCTCCAGGGACCGGCCGGGTCTTGCCTGGATTTGGAGAGTGCTTGGTTTCAAAGGGTAATTGACACCTTACCTGTAATTTCATGGTTTCACTCCACCTGCCTTTGATGTCTGGGTCTCGGTCGGGGCCGGGATGCGGGGGGGGGGGGGGGGGGTGTGCTGCAGCACGCTCCGCCGCGAGTCTCTTCCAGCCTTGAACATGAATGACGTCTCATGCCAAGCCGGGCTATTAGAGAAGAAGAAGGGGGGGGGGGGGCTCCACGGGCCGCTGAGAAGCGTTTCTTGTGGTGGCAAATTGCCCCGTGGAGCCGTGGAGACTGACGGAGATGAGACGGGGGCCGAGAGGATGACCCCCCCCCCCCCCCCCCATTTGAACACATCACATGGAAAACGGAACACGGAAAAATGCCAGATGAGCTTTTCTGGAATTTAGACAAACAATTAGACCCACTGTGGGTTCCTTTGATGACCTTCTCCATCCACTGAGAAGACCAAGGAGCATGGAGAACGACCTGAAATGGTCGATCTATATGATGACCTTAATTGATCTGTGGAAATGTATGTTTTTGCGTTTTTTAAGTAAAGGCTACATTTGTAAAATACCTTTAATTTACAGTAAGTATCATGTCTGACATGTTTGTAAAAACAAACAAACACGCAATAAAAATAAACATTAAAACCATCCAGGCTCTTTTTTCTTAAATCTCATAGCAACAGTCTGATAATCCTGGATAATCACCTCAATCTGCTCGGATGTGAAAAAGGTTACATGTCTGTGCCTCTCTCTCACACACACACACACACACACACACACACACACACACACACACACACACACACACACGCGCGCGCGCGCATCACTGACGGGAAATACAGGTGTGTGATTGTACATTTTAATCATCCAACAACAACATTTGGTTAGAAATCCGTCGGAACCGGTCGCAGCTGGAAACTGAACTTCTACCAGAAGTTGTGCAGAGAAGCCGTTAGATTTAAATGAATGGAAAGTTTTATTTGGGTGTGTGTGGGGGGGGGAGGGGTGTGTGTGTGGAGGTGCTCCTCGTGAGGGGTGAGAAGGAGGTTACCCGCGGGTCCCGGCCGGCAGAGTGACGAGGAGGGAGTGACAACGAAAATTGCAGCGGTGCAACCGTGAATCAGTGCGAACAAGCCTTTAAGAGGCGTCCCCTCCGCTGTAATTACCTCCTCGCGACGCCCCATTACCGGATACTTTATTACTGTGCCCGCCTCGGCAGATGGAGACCTCACACCGACCAGCGCCGCTCGGCAGGTGGATCTGTGAGTGCTGCTGACGGGGGGGGGGGGGGATGTGCAGCGTTTTAGGGGAGGATTATGTCATGTGTGACTTGTTGATCCTGGTAACACCGACGTGAAAAGAGGATGAAAGCGCTCGGCGCAGCACAGAGACGTTCACGCGCCTTCCCGCTTCGCAGCTTCAAATGACGTGTTGTGGTTCACTCCCCCCTCCCCAAAGAAAACACATCAACATCTGCAAAAACACGACAACAGATCAGAACGCACAACAAACGGATGAAATCACAAAATACCGCAACGATCACAAAACACTTTATCAGACACAGATCATCACTGATCACAGCTGACAGACAGCATCACTTCAGCTTTCTGCAAGTGGATTGTGTGTGTGTGTGTGTGTGTGTGTGTGTGCGCGCGTGTGTGTGTGTGCGCGTGTGTGTGTTGTTTACAGTTTACACAGCGGCACACTGGCAGCGCATCAACATCTTGTTGCTTTTTGTTATCGTGTAAACACGACCCCCCGACCCGGAGGATTGAGCCGGGACAAACAGCGCACCCAACGTGCAACCATACCCCCGACGTGCACGCTGGTTGTGCGCGCGGCAACGCACGCGCCACACACGCTTTCCTGCTGTAGGACCCCGAGGAGAACAAAATCAAACAAAAGTGAATTTTCACAGAGGATTGTTTGTTGTTGGGGATTAAGCTGAAACGGAGAAACATAAATCAAGACACAAATTAACATGCTACAAAATAGTGAAAACACTGATTTGCCTACAGCATGTTTTTCATGTTAATGAAGCTATTACAACAAGTCGGCATTGACCTTTGCTTCCGCGGGGTCATTGAAACAGACTCGAGATCAGTTACTCATGTCTTCTCATGTCTTCACATGTTAGGAAAGAAACTCTTCTTGTTCTCCGCTGCTCCTCGTGGGCCTCCAATGCGGGCGCGTCGTCGAGCAGCCACTTGGTCCGGGCGGGGGTCGGAGGTCACGTCTTTTCGGGGCCTCGGTGAAATTGTCGGCAACCTGATTGAAACCCGCAAGGGATGGAGAGAGGGTCACGGTCTGCAGGCTGTGTGTGTGAACCCGGAGAGGGTGGGGTGGGGTGGGGTTGGAAATCCCCCCTGAGTGCAGGTGCAATCCAGGGCCATCCGCGACGCTCTGTCGGCTTCGTGCCGGGCCCCAGCGAGGGGTTCAGATGGGGGGGGGTGGGGGGGGGGGGGGGCTGAGGAGATCTTCTCACCCCGCTGGCCTTCCTCTGCGAAGCGGAGCTGGTAATTCAGACAGAAAACTGGATTTGTGCCCAGCGGAGCCTGGGCAGCGAGGCGTTGAAGCAGCCGGGGCTTCGCGGCGGGGTGGGGGGGTTGAGGGGTGGCGGGGGGGGTCTGAACTTAGGATGACCAATATGTTTTCACTTGTCCACTCATTCTACTCTACTAGATCGCCACCCCGCTGTCTCACTGTACTGATCCATTTTTCTGTGATCCCTTAAAAACACAAAATACTTCATCATCATCAAACAGCTTTGTGGTAACCGGCTCCAGGCGTTTCTCTTGGATGCGACGGATCTCTTTATCCATCTTCAGATGCAGGTTTGTGAGAGCTGCTCTCCAGGGACCATACTTCACACGTCTTCTTTGGTCCGTCATCGATAGCATGACAAGTCCTTTTTAAGCCGTTTGTACATTCAATCATTCCTCCTTTATTCCATGTGGGGACACTGCATTCACACCATCTTTTATTTTTTTTTCTCATTCCTTGGTAAGGTGCGAGGCCTTATATGGTATTATTGGTGGGTTGTCATGAACTAAAGCTCGTTGACACACAGGTGGCATTCATCAGGGTCCCGCTGGTCATTTACACATCGCCAGGCTGATGTGGCGCACTCAGCATTACACTTACATTACAGTGTTTGAAGAACAGCAATAAAAACACACTAATATTGTGTGGCCTGAGGCCTTTTGTTATTTTTCCAGATAAACAAATCAAATTGGATATAAATAAACAGGTTAGGCACAGGAGGAAGTACTTATTCTACGCTTTATTTCATTGAAGGAGGCATATTATCTGACGTCCGTGTTCATGGTTGAGATTCTGTCCCATCGTTCCTTATATTGGAAGAAGGAATAACTTTGGTCTGGACAGAGAGAGAGAGATGGGAGGGAGGATGTTTGTTATATATTATCCTGCCTTTCAGTTTTGCCTATATTGCTTAATCAATAGAATCAATGGTAATATTTACCCCGTCCAGTCGAGGGTGTTTTCTACAATTGTTCCCTCCAGAATCTGTGGCCTCAACGAGTCGACCAGTAGCTCGCCCGTGACCTCGGACAGACGCCCGGAGCAGTGAACCCGGACAAATGTGGGCGAGGATGCTCAGAACCACTGAACCTCTCACACACACACACACAAAAACACACACACACACACACACACACTAACCCCGTCTATCAGACCGCCTCAAAACCTTTAGGAATGATGCTCTCTCAAAACCCCTCCTCAAGCCGTCTCCTCAAAACACACACACATGCAAATTCATTTGCACCCCACCACATTCACAAGCAGGCCCCCGTACACCCCCCCCTCCCCGCCCCCCCCCCCCCCCCCCACACACACCCTCTAGACTGTCTACTCAGCTCTTACTTCGCCATGGAAGCTGATTCCGTCCTCTGGATGAACCTTTACCCGGGACCCTGAGCTCAGAGGGGGCTGGATTAGAAGGGGGCGCGAGGGGGGGGGGGGGTTAAGTGAGAGGGGGTGAAGATGGATGGATAAAGAGAGAGAGAAAGATAGAGAGAAAGAGAGAGAGAGATTTTGCATCAAATTATGAAGCAGTTCAGTTGTCGAACATGTCAAAGTAGACACCCGTAAACCCCCCCCCCTCCCCCACACACACACACACACTCAATCCAACCACACACACACTCTGCTCCTACCCCATCATACACCTGTTCCCTGCTCTGTCCCAGCCTGCCCTCCCTCCCCAGCAGCATTCCTCCAAACGCACACCAACATCTTTGATAGCTCCAGCAAGTCGATGAATCTGCATCGACACACCTCTCTTGCGGTGACGGATGCCAGATCCAGGATCTGCAATCAGCGCAATGCCTGTACATCCTCGACATGAAATACGGCTCTGACACCCCCCCCCCCCCCCCTTTGACGAGACGAGTCAGCGCCTCAGACAGGCTGCAGAGCCAAGGCCTCGTCTCACCCCGTCATTTTCTGCCCGGAGGTGTCGGGACTTGTTCTGGAGACGCTGTGTGTTTGAGGGAGGTTCGCTCTTCGGTCCCATCGTGCACAGCAGCGCACGTTAAACCAAACGCACAACCAGAAAGTCAGGCTCCGGAAGGCTCTCAAGATTCCGACTGCTGGAAGAGCTGGCGGGATACCAAGGCCCGTTTCGTACTTGCTGCTCTTCGACCAGGTCCTCCTCTGTTTGGGGACGCAGCAGAAAGTCATATTTTTGCCAAAGCAAGACGGCTGAACCGAAGGTGTTACAGTTTGTTTTGTTGTGTCCGAGGGGGCGGTGAGAGCGAGTTCACCTCTGCTTGATCTCCCCCCTCTGTTTACATCGACCAACCCCATCCCCCTCTGCACCCCTTGTCCCTCTGCGGGCCGGGGCCGTGGGTGTCCAGGGCTCCAAAGTCCAGGCAGTAACAATAGCCGGACTGTGCCGCCGTCCCGAGTCCCGGTCCCACACAATGACCACGTCCATGTTGATTAGCGCGGGGGCGGTGTCGGAGGGGCTAATAGCTTATTACGCAGTGTAAAGTGACAGTGTGATTTGGACAGGTGCCAGGAAACTGGCCCAATTAAAGGAGAAAGTAGAGGGGGGGGCAGGAACTTACATTCCCCCTAGCTTCGGTCTAATTCGCCCATGACGAGTTTCGCACACCCCTCCGTCGCCGAAAATATTCTCCTGCTCTGTTGTTTCCAAACACACGTTAAAGAAACCCCAAACACACTCGTGGGCCGAGGCACCGCTGTACCGCCCCCCAGCAAACAACGCCGTTTTCTCGTTGATGCGGCCGGAGAAGGCCAGTGGGGATTCCTTCGATTGTAGGACGAACGAAAACCAAGAGTGCCGAGACCCAAAAATCCCCAAACTGCCGAGCTGACAAGACGCTGTCATGTCTGAAAGGGTGTGGTCGATGCCCAGGGAGCTTTTCTGTGGCCCCTGGCTGAATTCTCCCTCCATCTCCCACTGAGCAGACCTCGTGGGTCCAAATAAAAACCGATGTCCTCTACTCTCCCAGTCAACCATCACCTTCGCCGAGTCATGGCGCTGGCTGACAGTGGAGACACAATACTTCGCCCATCGGTGGATAAACCGGAATAAAGCCTTTGTAACAAAGTGTTACTGGGATTTTTTTCTCAATGGGATGTGGAGTCTGTCAGTTTGCTGTTCAAGCTCTGGTAGGAAGAGCGACAGAAGGGGTTAATGTAATCCATTTCATTGGTGGGGGACTCTAATAACTGTTCTCCCCCTGCGTCTCCATTGGCCCGCGGAGTTTCCATTGTGCTGCCCGGTGCAGGTGTGGGACATGCTTTGTTGATCCTAATCCCCCCGGCAAGGGGAGAGGCTTTGAGTGTGTTTGACGTACCCCACCGGCGGGCCCTTTGCTCCTCGGCCGCCGAGCAGCCACCGTCTCCAGCGGCCGCTCATGGGATCCGACAGGCGGAAAAATAATGAACAACACCTCAACCCGGAGCTGACCTGGCTCCAATTCACCAGCTCCACACGAGGGGTAAACGAACCACTTAATTGAGCCTTCCAGGATCAAATCATACTCAGGACCCCCCCCGAGCCACCCCCGCGATCAACCCTCACCGCCGCCGCCTCCTCCTTCCTGGACACGACCCATCAAGATGTTTTCCGTCACACATTCTTCTGCTTCTTTCTTTTGTTTTAACACTTCTAACATTACGCTGATAACGCCGTGTTTCTTTTTCGCAGAGTAACACTTTAGCCGTAAGACATTTAGTTGTTTCACAAGGTGGCACCTGCTTTGGACTTTATTGGAATTCTAGGGACGTTTAACTGGTTATGATTCAGTTCCAATCAAATACTGATGCTTCCATGTGAGCCGGATGAGCAATCAAGACCATCAGCAGGAACACCGGCTCTTATTACGGAGTTATTTGTGATGCTTGCCATTGGGTTCCATTCCCTGTAAAATTAGACAGATATTCTACGCATAGTTTTACCAGAAACTCGTCGAGGTCGCCTTCGTCCTGGGCTCCCAGCAGCAGCGTCTCCTCTTCCTCCTACGGCCAGGAGACAACACCAAACCCCCCAATTTAATCCACTACTGATTCAAATATGAATGATGACATACGACAAAGGTCCTCCACTAGACCTCAGTTGTTAGTTACATGCTCTGATAATCATTTGAAGTATGAAAGTAGAACATGCATAATTGTTTAACCCTAAATCACAACCTAGTCCTGCAGCTTTGAGAGCAAACCCCTTCGTCCCAGTCGGGACACCTGGGACTCAGTTGCCTGACCACCAACAGGAAGTGACAAATGAGTTGATTGTGAACTTCAAACTGACTCTGAAACACTTTTGGACTTTGAGCTTGAGTGTGTTAAAGCGATAGAGTTGTAGGGTCCCCGACCTTCCTTGCTGACCTTATTTAACATGGCGGTCGGAGGTCCCTGGGCGGCGTGGATCCTTCACGTGAAGCGCGCTGACGGGACCGAACAGTTGCTTTCTGTGCTGCGCCTCAGATGTTTCTCATTAGCGCGGCGCGACCTGCTCCCTGTCCTTTATCAGCAGAACAATTTGGGTTGAGGGGTCCCATGGGGTCGTCCTGGGACACAACCCTACAGTATACAGGAAAATGGCACCCGGGGTCAAACCCGCTTCCCAGCTGGACCAACAATGGGCGCTTTTCAAATGTCACCCGATAGAGCCGAGCGGGGCGCAAATCAGGAAGGGGGGGGGGGGGTGTCGATATTCCAGCCGAAAAAAGAAGGTGATCAAACAGAGCCGTTCTATTCATCAGACGGCACTGTCTGCCAGACAGAAAAAAACGTTTTGGGCCAATTGATCAATGCACAGAACCGCGATGGAGGAAACTGCCACAGAAGAGCGTCAGAAGGAGGTGAAGTGAACACGCTCCAAAAGTCAATATCTCGCTGTAAAAATGTAATTTAAAAAAATGAGACGTTGCTTATAATTCACACTAGTTCGCTTCTGCACACGACAACACAACAATATGTTTTTAAGAAGAGAACTTAGAGAACTGGTTTAAAGCATGATTGAATGAAAATGGGCCACAAGAGCCAATAACAAGTTTTATTCTCATCAAATGACAGTTGTGTTGTTTTTTTTACCCTCTTGTGAATAAAAGAGATTTCCACACTTTCACCAGTTGTTTCCATAATTATGCAACAGTTGAATTCAATGAGGTCCGAAAACAACAACAAAAAATGAACAGCGCCATCATATCAATTTCACGGCACAAAACTGCCAGCACCTTTCAACACATGCGTGGTGTGAATCCTAAACTGTGCCCACAAAATAAATGATTAAATCATCGTCTTTAATCTGCACGATGGGTGGCAAATGTCTGCAGAGGGAATTTCCCGATTGCGTCGTTCTTGTGGGGAACAAAGCAAAATGGCCTCCTCTCAATTTGGGGCAAACGCTGTCGGAGGAGGGAGACAAAGGGGAAGCTATGACCCCCATGGTGGGAGGGAGGGAGGGAGGGGGAGGAGGGGGGGGGGGGGGGGGGTATCTTCACCTCTCTTCAGAGAGCCCCTAATTGATACATGGGGATCGGCATGAAGGACCGGGGACAACAGCTCCATTGTTTCTCTGGTTTCTGGATCAAGACGGCTGTCAACCGCAGTGTCCTCGCAGGGGTCCCGCCCGCTAACTTCAACTTTCTCTCTTTGACAAAGTAGCTGTGATATAAATATACATTAACATTAAATTCTGCGACAAAAGGATATCTTAAAGTCTTGTTATTTTGAAGGTTGAGTTTCATATATTTTTCCTTAAGAAAAAAAAGTTTTGTATTTTTTTAAATCACAAAATAATGATACTGTGATCAGTAAATATAACATTATTATAATTATTATTATTATAATAGGAGTATATCAGACTTTGGCAAAAAAAGGCATTTTTTCATCATTGTTTTGCTGACTTTAATACTTAATACTTTAATACTAGATTTTTCACAGGGATCTTTTTAAGAAAACAAAAAGAAAAATCACGGTGCTATAAAATACAGAAATCCTCACTCCTCTGCATTTCTATTGAATCATTGCCTCAACAAAGGAGGGAAGCTGACTGTGAATGTTTATGTCACTAACATCAGAGATCCAACAGGAAGAGAAGCTGACTTACTGGGTTAAATCACTATGATGAAAAGGTTTGAGAAACACAAAAAGATAATTAAGAAATAAGTCGTACTGGATCCTGAACACGGAGTCAACTTTGATCTCTGTGATTTAAACTGTCAAGCTGCACACTGACGAGCCCCCCCCCCCCCCCCCCCCCAACACGAGCACCTCTCGTAGCTTCACGTGGGTTCCATGCAGATTAAAGAGGCTGCATCGGGCTGAAATGCAGTGGAAGCAAGTCGAAATGAGAATAAAGTAAATTCATGGGCGTGCATTTAAATGATGCAGGACAATAGAATAGAGACCACATGATATTTATTAATAGTCACAGTTGAAACTGACTGGAAGCTGTATGCGCTGTATAAAGATAAAAAAAAGGACAATAGATACAAAAGCCATTCAATGATTGCCACACTGAATCCTGAGAGAAACCATGATTTAGCATGTAGTTTATGTATATATATATATCTATTTATATTTGTATCTACGACAGGTTTTAGTGACACTGTTTTCGGCGTATTTTATGTATCATTCGCTTCTGCTTTAATCAAAATATGTTCAGAAATCCGTAGAAAAAATGCCTATCAGCATAAATAGCATAAATAGTCACAAACTATTTTTTTTTTCTCATAATTTACAAAAATACACATTTATAAAGTCCACGTGTATTTACATGAGCTTTAGTGCAGTCGACACGGAGGATGTAAAAACCAAGGCAAGGCCCCTCGGGGATCAAATCCGTATTAAAAGGAGCTGTTTCTGCATTTGGAGTCGGTCTCAATGAAGAGGTGTTCTGATCGGACTTTTGTTTTGAGGTAACGGCGGTCTCACAGAGGCAACTTTGGCAGATTTTGAGTTGATTATGAATACAAATAATCAGTTTGAGCATTTGAAAATCAACTGCAAAGCATTTGGCCGCTCCAAGGAAACATGGGGCTAGATTTGGCAAAACTGGCAAAAAATATATATATATATATGTGTATTTATATACAGCGAAAAGATAAAACATTTGCATCTTAAACAGGAGAGAGTGGCTTTGACTGCGAGAGTAGAGAAGCTCTCTGTTGAAACTGCCAAATAATGTCAAACAGATGCTCAAAATATTACACAAACAGTGGTTTTTACTTTACAAATAGAAATGAAAACAAAAAAAAACAAAAAAAGAATAAAAAGATAAGTGCTCTTTTTTTTTTTTTTGTAGGACTTTCCGGCCGGTGTTTCTTCGAGTGCTCGTCAGGCCGAAAATCAAGCTGAGCTAAAATACTCTCCGTGACCTCTGACCCCCCCTCCCCCCTCCTACAGCTCGGCCCCCTCCCGGGGGTAGATCAGGCTGTTCACGCTGAAGCTGTTGTAGAAGTGGCCGTTGAACTGTCCGCTCTGCCCGCCGCCGAACGCGTTGTAGTACACTCCGCGGTTGAAATGCAGGCCCTCGCCGTGCTCCGGGGGGCCGGCGGCGTCCTGCCCGCCGCCGTGGTTCAGGTGGTACGGGCTCAGGGCCGTAATGTTCCTGTTCGACAGCTCGTTCACCAGCCCCAGGGGCCCCTGGCGGCCGGGGGCCCCCGAGCTGAGCGTGGACATGCTGCTGTAAAAGTTGTTGAAGCAAGGCGCCGGGCCGGGCGGCGAGGACGGCGACGAGCTCTTGTGGTTCTCGGCCATGGCCTCCATCCCCGGCGAGGGCGGCCCCAGGAGCTGAGGACTGTCCGGGGGCTTCAACGAGGCCGCCGCCGCCGCCGGCCTGCCGTCCTCCACTTTTGTGGCCCCCGCTGCCGCCGCTCCCCCCACGCCGCTCGGATCCGAACGTCTTTTCCTTTTTCTGCGGAAGTTTCCGTTGTCAAACATCTTTTCACAGTTTGGGTCCAACGTCCAGTAGTTTCCTTTTCCTGTAATCAAAGTCGAGAGCGAGGACACGTTAGACCAGAGATGTCAAACTTATATAGAATATATCAAATATATCAAATAATGGAACTTAAATGTTCAGCACTTCCCCGTCAGGAATGTGTATAAACACGTTGTGAGGTAAAATAAGAATAACTTCTTCTTAGTTAAATATATAATAATTTCCTTGGCTGAACCGGTTAGGATTAAAAAAACAGCCGTCTTGATCCAGTACAATTCATGCACATTTAAGATTAAAGTAATATTTCTAGAACAAATAAATTAATCCGTACTCCTTAACAGGGGCGCTTTGATTGCTGTGTGTCATTACATAGTGCTGTTTAAAATAGTTTTGTAATATTGAATATTGAAGACATTTTCAGTATTTGAAGACTCCATTATTACATTTATTTTGATGGCTACAATATCTGAGATATTTCAAATACCGTTTTGCTTTTACAATACATTAAAGCTTCAGTTAAGAGTTTTTAAACTAATATTTGAACAACAATTTTTAGACTATCATTAAAAAAAAAATGTCCTTTTAGTAATTTGAAGGATGTAAGGAAGAAACAACATTTAATTGCTGTGAGTAAAGTGTCCTTAAACACAACACGTCGTTCACAATAGCCTTCCCCTGGTGCGTTCACGGTACCTGGGTCGTCCTCGTCCCTCGGCACCTTCTTGAAGCAGTCGTTCAGAGACAAGTTGTGCCGGATTGAGTTCTGCCAGCCGGCTTTGCTCTTCTTGTAGAAGGGGAAATTGTCGGCGACGTACTGGTAGATCTGACTCAGGGTCAGCTTCTTCTCGTGCGCGTTCTGGATGGCCATGGCGATGAGCGCGGAGTACGAGTAGGGCGGGCGCACCAGCTTCAGCAGCTCCTCCTGGCTGGCGATGGACAGCCAGCCGAGGTCGGGCCCCCCGAAGCCAGGTGAGTTGCTCAGGAACTGCCGCTGCGCGCCGTAGGAGGGCGGGATGAACGACGCCGTGTTGTTGCCGTGCAGGTAGGAGGCGGACGAGTTGACGCCCGGCCCGTTGATCCACAGGTACGGGTTCGGGGACGACGCGTAGTCCCCGAGGCCGTAGCCGGCGGGTCTCTGCGCGCCCTGGAGGCTCTGCTGGTGGTACATGCTGCTCAGGTTGTCGCAGTACACGGCGGCCATGTCGGCGGGGGCCTCCTGGGCGCCCTTGGGGGGCAGAGAGCCGACGGTAGGGGAGGCGTGGTGCTGGTGCAGGTGATGGGACTGAGGGTCGATGGAGTTCATCACTCCCCGCGGGAAAGGGAGGGAATCCCTGGAGGAAATGCTGGAGCGGTTCAGGGGGCCTCTGCCGGTGCTGCGCGGGCCAAACGGCAACAAGTGTCAGGGAGGATGGAGCCGTTTGGGGGAGTTTTAACAGAGTAAAACCCTCGACAGCAGCCCAAACCCAGGCACCAGATGATTCCCGGCAGCCAATAGACGCGCACGCTGCGTAACAAGGGGGCGTGGCCATGCGATGCCTCATTCGTGGGGTCAAAAAGCTCCCGGAGGTACACACCAGACCCCCCCCCCCCCCCCCCTCCCCCCCGCCGGGGTCAGGGTGTCTGAGTGTTCTCCTCCCTTGTCCGAATCAAAGGTTAATTTGAGCATTTTAAAGAAAATGGGACTCTTGTTATCAAAGAAAAATAAACAATAGGCAAGGGTTATTTTTTCAAATATTAAAAATCATTTAGCAAATGATCAATCCGTGTAATATTAACTTTTTGTCAATTATGTACAATACAACTTAGACAAAATAAGTGCTAAATAGCTACAAAATTATGATAAACCTCCAACCAGGACCTTCTCGCCACGGTGAGTCTGGTTTTTCGGGACACCAATAACCCACCAATACCTGACCAATAACCCACCAATCCCAACGGACCATAAAACACAATCATTTATTCAGGATCATCTTTCCAAGCTCAAATCCAAGCAGCAGCAGTTAACTCACGTCATTGCTGGAAACAAAGGATCAAGATGAATGAATTTCAGGTGGTAACCTTTCATTGATTAAAACGTGCTGCAGGTCCAATCAATGGACAGAAACTACTTTTTGGGAGGCAGACTGCTCCAACCACTGCTTGGTGGATGAGAAGACTGAGGCAGGAGCTTTGCGCTCTTGAGAGGGTTCTTCAGACACCCCCCCCCCTCATTTCCCCTACACCCCCTTCCAGGTAAACATCAAGCCAACCAGAAGAATACTCAACATGCTGCCGATCACCCGATCACATGTCCATTCACCGGCTTGCTTTCGTCATTTTCTCTCCTTACTCCGATGTTTTAAAATAAATAATACTTTCTTTCTTGCTAAATTATTTTTTGTATTCTTTTAGGAAGTATTTTCAAGTTCTCCTTGATAATGACATCAACATTTAGCTGTATTTAGCAGATTAAATCAATACTACTGGATCGTGGCGATTAGTCGATAAAGACGTCGCCTCGGTCTGCAGCTTGTGTCTAAGTGTCGTTCTTTTCATTCTCTCCGTGAAAGGATTTGTGGAGGCACACTGCCACCTTCAGCTGGCCTTCTTTCTGTGGGGAAATGAGAGTGGGGGGTGGAGGGGGGGGGGCATGTTCTCTGAATATTCAGTGTTTTAAATGTAGGACAAACCATTCACCACAAGATGGAGGCAGCTCACCGCTCTGCGTGGAGTCTGAAGAGCATTTCCACGAGGCATCGCTGGGCGGATCAGGCATCTTCAAGAGGATCACCATGAGGCATCTCCATCAGGATCACCATGAGGTATCACCATGAGACATCCCCATGAGGATCACCAGGAGGAATCTCCATCAGGATCACCATGAGGTATCACCATGAGACATCCCCATGAGGATCACCAGGAGGCATCTCCATCAGGATCACCATGAGGTATCACCATGAGACATCCCCATGAGGATCACCATGAGGAATCTCCATCAGGATCACCAAGAGGAATCTCTATCAGGATGACCATGAGGTATCACCATAAAACATCCCCATGAGGATCACCAGGAGGAATCTCCATGTGGATCACCAGGAGGCATCTCCATGTGGATCACCAGGAGGCATCTCCATGAGGATCACCAGGTGGAATCTCCATGAGGATCACCGGGTGGAATCTCCATGAGGATCACCGGGAGGAATCTCCATGAGGATCATCAGGAGGCATCTCCATGAGGATCACCAGGTGGAATCTCCATGAGGATCACAGGAGGAATCTCCATGAGGATCATCAGGAGGCATCTCCATGAGGATCACCGGGGGCTCGATGGCTCCTTCATCCAAAGACTGCCGTCAAACCCCTGAAATCGAATATGAAAATGTGGATTTGTGGATTTACTCAGGCGGCTCCTGGAGATCGAGAAGGTCTTTGACGAGGTTAAAGTCTTTGATCCTGGCATCAGATTCCAGAGATGCAATCGCGCCAATAACTTGCTCCCAAGACAGGAGCAAACTGTAATTGAAATGTCCTGATGTCTGCATATTTTTTCTCCGGGAGAGGAACCTTCTAATAACGTGGAGCCAGATCTCCTCTGAGCCCTGCTGTGAACACTTTGGTACTATCTGCCAACACTTCCCCCCCCCCCCCTCTCCAACCCCCGTTGTTCAGCTTCTGATGGACTGAGGTTTCTCTCTCTTTTCCACCGAGGTCTAGACCGCAGAGTAATGGTCCGCGCAGCACCAGGAGTCGCTCTGTCTGACTGTAATTCTTTAATACCGGGGTTGGCTATGACAATAATCCTCGTGGTTCACAAAAAACTCAAACGTATGTTTGAGAATCCGAGAGTCTGAAGCTCAGCGGAGAAATGTTTTGACGACCTTCTCTTGACTTTTTGGTTCTGCTGTCTGAAGAGCCCCGAAGGATGCAGCGTAGAAAATGCTCCAGTCTGTCCCCAATGAGAAGGGATTGGAGCATCCAGACGTCGTCAGATGTTCTCTACTCCTCACTTAGAGTGATTGAGGTGCAGCTCGGGTGCTCGTGGAGGTACGAGAGCCCCGAGAGGCCGGCGAGAAGAAGGAGTTCAGCTGATCCTTCTTCTGAGTCTGATCCAAAGCCGTTTTATCTGGAGAAGGAGGTTCAAACGGGATGAAATCCCACCTCCGTGCCCTCTAGACACAAAGCTACGTGGAGCTGTGTGGCCCTCTGGTGTCGGCGTTGGCACGTCACCGTGGAAACGCCACACAACTAGAGGCTTTTCAAAATAAACTTCCTCCTCCACAGGAAGTTGAGCTTAGGCAAAACCATCTTTAGCTTTAAGACAGTGGTTGACGTCAGAAACGAGTTAAATCACTTTTGACTCAAAATGTCAACATGCGCTAACCTGCCGCTATGAACACATGAATCTTATCGCCAAAATGAGCATTATAGCAAGAAACTTCTCGTCTCACACACGTCTCTCACACGTCTCTCACACATCTCTCACACACATGTCACACACACATGTCTCACACACGCGTCTCTCACACACGTCACACACACACGTCTCTCACACGTCTCTCACACACGTCTCACACACGTCTCTCACACGTCTCTCACACGTCTCTCACACACACACGTCACACACACACGTCTCACACACACGTCTCACACACATCTCTCACACACATGTCACACACACATGTCTCACACGTCTCTCACACACGTCTCACACACGTCTCTCACACACGTCTCACACACGTCTCTCACACGTCTCTCACACATGTCTCACACACGTCTCTCACACACGTTACACACACACGTCTCACACACCAGCTCACACACACGTCTCACACACACGTCTCACACACACGTCTCACACACACGTCTCACACACACGTCTCACACACGTCTCACACACACGTCTCTCACACGTCTCACACACACGTCTCACACACACGTCTCACACACACGCCTCACACACGTCTCACACACACGTCTCTCACACGTCTCTCACACACGTCTCACACACACGTCTCACACACGTCTCTTTTAAATGTTTGCAGCACAGAGGATCCTAAACAAAGCAGCATCCTACATGCTTTTCCCTCCCTTTGTGGAGGGTTGGAGGGATCCAGTTCCTTCTTGCCCGGCCTGGAGGAACACATAGATCCTTCCAGACGGAACACAAAGCATTGACATGTGAAGTGGGGTTTGAAGTCACTTCCTGCCATGACAAATGAGTCTTTCCTAACTTCAGTTCCAAAGTAATTTCCGTTCTTATACTCATACTCATTTCTCCCTGAAAGGATGCAGAGATCCGAGGCTGATGAACGTGTTGGTGATATTTCCTCCTCTGAATGGTTACGCTGTATAATCAGTCAAATCCTAATGTACACAAACATGGGGGAACTTTGCTCGGCTTTACTGCTTTACCTCTTCTGCTGTGGAGGGGTGTGGGGGGGGCAAAGCCCAAAAGACCTATTTGTTCCTGTTTCCCGAGACAGTCGGGCCCATTCAGCAGACGCACAAGCGCCGCCATTTAGCCCCCCCCTTTACCCCCCCCCCCCCCACCCCGGTCTATTTCTGTGACACATCCCCTCCGTGAGCCTACCTGTGTTGGGCCGAGCGGGGGATCATTTACACAGGAAGTAAACATTTGCATTCATCAGGGCCGCGGCTCGGCGGACGTGCACGAGATGTTTCTGCTCTCCGTGTTTATAATGAAGTCGCCTCCCGGGGGCCTGTGGGCGTCTCGCAGGAGGCCCGAGCACATGTCGCACTTCATCTCCCTCACAGAGGGGCAGCCAAGTTCCTCGTTCCTCTCCCCTCTCAGACGTCCCCCCCTCCCAGTTAGCTCCGCTTCGGGCGCCTTGAACGTCTTCTACTGTGCAGACGAACCCTTAATGGAGCCCTTCATTCAATTTCAGCTGGACCCCAAACTGTCCATCACCAAGTCGCCCCGCCCCCTTTAGGAACTTTATTTACTAAATAAACACCCTGCTGTGTTAAAGGCAACTTTTTCTTCATAACTAAAACTTGTTTAGACATTTCTAAGCTGCTTTCTTCCCCCAGTGTCTCCGGAGGGAATGCAGCGACTTGGCTTCAGTTTAACAATTAAATCTATTTAATTGTATCCAGAAACTTTGCCTTATGTTGTCAGAGAACCATATTTTCGAGAGAACAGCGTTTATTCTGCCGTGTGCGCGTTGAACCAGCCTTCACAGAAGGAGCTCTTCGTCTCCTCTCTTTTAAACACGAGCTTCAAGGACAAAGGAACGTACTCCAGTCCCTCTAAATGATTGTGTCATCCTATAACGTGGATGTAAATAACAGCTGAAATCATGTCACATTTCATTATTGCCAGATACAGCAGATCCTCTGCCCCCCCCCCTCTGTTTGCGATCCAGTGGATGATTGGTTCTGGGTTCGTGGCGGTTTGGTCTTCAGAGGAGAGAGGACGCTCTCTTTTTGGAATGTCGCAGTGCGAGCGGGTTCGTTCCCTCCAGGAGGCGCCGCCGTAGCTGCTCGCGCCTCTGATGCGCCGCCCGACTTCAAATTTGCAGCTTTGCAAGCCGAGTCTCCTCCGAAGCCTTTAAAAAAATTTTTTTTTAAAAAGAACTCGGCTCTGCCCGCTCGACGTGATGAGTGGGCCCGAGCGGAAAAGCCTGAAAGGAGCTCCGGCTAATGCGCCGAAACGACTAAACAACCAGGTCGCAGCTGCACGAGAAGGTACCGAGGAGGAGGAATGGGCCGCTGGTCCGTTCAGAACTCTCTCTCTCTTTATTCTCTTTGCCCTGATGGCTTTTTCAGTAACGACTTTGTGCCTTTAACGGCACAAACATCATTAAACCCGGGACATTGTTATTCTAATCTCCCCTCGTCTCGCTGAAACAGTTTCCTCATTGTGAGCCCTGCGAGGGAGGGAGGGGGAGGGGGGGTGTGGGGGCGGGGGGGGGGGGGGGGGGGGGGGGTTGAGGTGGTTTTGGTGGCTGCTTCAACTGGTGCCACCTGAGCGGGCATCGGCGTGCATAGAAACCTTGCATTTAGGGTGGTCTCCACCGCGTCCTCCTGGCTCTCCTCTTCATGTGGTCCCCCCCCCCCCCCCCACCAGCTCCCCCCCCACCAGCTCCCCCGCTTCCCCCCTCCACACAACTTCTCTCACAAAAAGGCCCCTCACAGGATGAACAAAGTTTCAATGGACCCCATTTGTTGACTTATCTGGCATGGCGGCAGTTTGCCTGTTTTGAGAATAAAAAAAGGTCTTTAAACAGTGTTTGTTGGGTGTGGGGGAGATGGGGCCTGCCCCCCCCCCCACAGACACACAGGAAGAGCCTCTGCCATCTCCTCCACAACTTCAACAGGTGCTGAGACGAGCCTCAATGACATCTTTGTACCAACTGGAAGAAGTTTGGAGTTCTAATAGCCCTCCTGGCAGGGACCTGCACCCCCCCCCCCCCCCCTCTGTGGGGAGTCTGAACGGGAGAAATCAGCAGTGACGGGGCGGGGGCCGGGGCGGGGGCCGGGGCGGGGCCCGGGTAGTTGGTTCGTGCCTGTGGGCTTTGCTGTGGGGATTCATGTGGGTTCCTTTAAGTCTCTTTCCCCTCCTCTACCTCCATGCAACCGAGACCAACTGACAAAGGCAGTGGGAGGGCGATCCAGGGGAATCAGGTGAGGGAGGGGGGGGGGGCAAATACCCAAATGCAGCTGATTGACAGGAACAAGCAGTGGTTGTCGTCTTGGAAACCGCAAAACTGAGAAGTAAAGGCTCAATGCTTTTGTTATACGTGGTGATAATAACGATCGGACACGAAAAGCTTCTTCTTCTGCGACTCCCTAAACGCGCAGAGCCGGACGTGTTACTGTGTCTGGAGCCGGTCCAAAGACCAGAGCCTCCGCAGCCCACAATGTGGGGCGCTGTGCGGATTCTGGGGACCAGGCGAGCCCAACTGGCCCAAACTGGCCCCACCTGCTAGCAGCTTCACTGGCCTGACTGGGGGGAAACACCCTTTTTTAGGCATTTGCTTAGATTCTGAGGATTTGAGGGAATATGACCTGCAATGTTCTGCCTGCTAAGTTCTGTAAAATACAGATAAAATAAAAAAGAACACGCTTTGTTTAGATAAATAAAGGTTTTTATTCACATTGTTTTAATCAAAATCATGGTGGTGAATTGACTCAAAAGATGTTGAGATCTTTTCTTCCATCATTCGGCCTCACTGCTGTCTCCTACGATGTCTTCTTTCTCTTCTTCCTCTTGTTCCGTCCTCCTCGTCATCATCTTTGAGCAGATTGCCAAACAGAGCGGCGGCCAAAGCCACGAGGCCAACAGCCACTACTCCTCCTCCAATCACAGCCGCTGTGGTTACCTGCACCTACATGAACATGGTGAGAGGTTTAGTGTCAAAGTTTTGCTTGCATTGCACATGGTGTTGCTTTCGCTGAGTCAGTTACACACACGTTGGAAGCTAACGTTAGCTCTTTCGCTTTCTTTTCTTTCGAAGAAAAAAAACAACATTAATTTGGTTTGGTTGGACATTTTTATATTTTCCTTTTAATTATTTGCTATACTTAGTATAAACAAGAAAGAAAGTTGGCAAAGCCCTTGTTTGTGTCGCCGTGGTTTTACTCATTTTATTGCTTCCTCCACTTTCATTTAATCTAAGTATTGATTTGTGATTTGGTAGTCAGCTACCTAAAGAGAGCCCATGGAACCCCCCAAGGAGACTAGAGGGAACTCGTTTTGACTAGGGCGATTAGAAATTTTAATCTAATTAATTAGAGGCTTTGTAATTAATTAATCGAAATTAATCGCATTTTAATTGCATAAATATTTGACCTGAGAACAGTGAGAAGTAATTTTTTTCACATGGATTTTTATTTTTGTTCAACCAATTCCAGCAGACAAGTGTAGCAATAGCATATTTAGAAATTTCAGAAATTCAGGTAGCCTATAGGTAAGTAGACCTTCTGTAAACTAGGTTTTTTTAAGTGGACCAATACTTTCAAGTACATTCAGAACATTGGTTATTTTTTCAGACGTGGACTTAGTTACCCTGGTCCTTAAACCAGTCATCTGGTGCAGTGCGGGTTGGGTGTGGGTCCTTGTACTCTGGTCGGGCTAACGTCCACGCTAGCTGCTAATTGTTGTGCGTTGAGGTGATACTTGAGGCTCGATGTGAATTCCTTGTTGCACAGCTTACACACAACCACGCTCTTATCGACGCTTCCATCCGTGTGTTTATTATAATAAAATTTCCCATTCACGGGGCCACCCGACACGGTCTCGTCAGCTTCTTTGTTCATGTTCACTGTGGTTTGTTGATGTCTGAAGTCATGAACGCTAGTTGGTGCTCCAGTATAATCGGTCCTCCGAAACTCATCCAGTGAGAAACGTTCCGCGGTGCAAAAAATAAGTGTAAAAATGCGTAAATTTTTTTATTTTTTGTGTAATTAATTAATCTTAATTCACATTGTAATTAATTAATCGTAATTAACGCGCTAAAGTCAGGGCCCTAGTTTTGAAATTTTTTTGTTGCTGTGTTCATTCTTCTAAATTTGATGTGTTACGTCTGCCTGCTAAACCTAAGACTTGGTCTAACAACAATTTTTTGGGGGGGGAATATTATCTGTGAAAACTATGTTATAACATATTCTCATGCTAAAAGAGTGATTTCTGTCCGTATTGAAGTGATGTGCAATGGCAGAAAGATCCAAGGTTCCCATATGCGGCCGTGTCTCAAGAAGTGCTTGAACAAAGGAACTCTGTTACGTAACCGTGGTTCTTATCTTATCTTGTTTTGCAATATTTCGTAGCTGCCACTGAGGATGGCATTCATGTGTGTGTTTAAAAGCTCACTGTTTTGACCGCTTGGAGACACCATCTCCACGGAGCACCATAATACGTGCTTTGACCTCCTGTATGCAAGCAATAAATGGACTTTTACAGCTTAAAAAATAGATGACACACGCTCCTTGAGTCTTTGCAGCACATTACTTTGTGAATCACAAGTGTTTCCGGGATCGTGTGTATGTGCCGAAATACAACATCGGAGTGAATTACAAATAATGCACCACCCACCTGTCGAGACTCCTCCTTTCCGTACCGCAGCCAGGTGACAAAGTGCTCGCAGTTGAAGCTGACGGCGCTGTACCCGATCCTCTCTCCCTCCATGCTGCACGCCTCCCTCACGACGACGCCGCGATCCCGAGGCTCCCACTTGTAATCCCACTGGTTGTTGACTTTGAAACGGTCGTTATGGACGACCTCCCAGATCTTGTGACGCTCCACCGTGCCTACGAGGTCGCCCGTCACCGCCCTATATCCAGAGTCACCTGAGTCAGGACAGAAGTTAAAAAAAGGGGAACTCTTCAAGGTTTTTGTCTTCACTCTTAGCGTATATTATATATTAGAAACATATAGGTGATTGGCTATATCACCTGAGGCTGACCTGTTAAAAGGGAAGTCTAATGACGAATGCAGCTTTTTACTCACCCGGAGTAGTCAAATGAATGACTTCGTTGTCACCGACGTAGAGGGCCCAGTGCTGATACGCTCTGCGGAAGATCTCGATCAGGTCCCCGGGCTGAGCGCCGCTACAGTACTGAAATGATATGAGAAACTATTATCATGAGAATAATAAACTTGGCATGTAGTTGGTGGGAAGCAGTAACGTGGTTCAGAAATAGATCAATGAGAAAAAAATATATATATAAGAGCAATAATCCTAAAACAAGCAGCGCAAAGGAGCCCAGCTTGAAAGATACAGCTAATTAGTTCTATCACATGACAGATGCCCCTTTAAACGTTAACACTCTTTTCTTGGTGGTGTGATTTGCTTCTCACTTTGACAACAATCTAAACGGATCCTGTATACAGCAACGGAGAGAAAGTGCAGAATACAGAAGCAGCTCTGAATGAGCACTGAACAGCAGCAGGGGACTCACCTGTGAAAGAGCCATGTCTTCAGCACCGGATCAGCAGCGAGTAACGAAGCAGGAGGCGCGCGGTGAATTTATTGCTGCTGAAGACCGAAACCTAAGCGCTACTATTGCTTACGTACCAGAAATGAAAACGAAAATGTACACATGATAATGCAAACAAGAGAAAGATTAGATGAGCTCATGGGCACACGCCTATTTAGTCATTGAGTGGACAAGGCGAGCCCCAAGGCTGCAGAGGATAACTTTCATTTCTTCAGTGGGTGCAGTCGTGCTGCTGCTAAGTTCTCTGGGCCAAAGTTTCAGGCCTTTGTGGTAAACAGATCTTATCAAGCCATTGTAACTCATCTTAAATGTCTACAATGAATAAATCAGCTTAGCCCACAGTTACACACCACTTTTAACAGATTAAATAAACCTTTTCTTCATCCCAGGTAATAAACAGTATCATTTAATACACATGAAGGGGACCTCTGATCCAAAGAGATGACTGCCAATAAGGAAACATACATGAATGTTAATGACTTTCTAACTATTTACACCTAAATTATCAATTCATTAATAATTAAAAAACTCGGTTGAGGCTCAGGTATTTATTTGGGAGGTGAAGGTTGGCAACAATGTTCTTCAAACCCTTTCATAAGGTGACAATGTGTCACAGCTCTTGGTCTGCGTGTTCTGGAGTTTCTCTCTGACTCCAAACAAGCAGCTTCAAAAAGCTCTCTGTGGGGATTGTTGGGAATATCAAAAAGTTCCCGAGGTGGGAGACCTGTGAGATGTCTCCTCAGGTCCTCATTGAGTGCTTAAAACAGGAAGTCCTCAATCAGACCAGCGCGTGGTTCACTGCGTCCCGGCAGCTCTTCAGGATGTCTGGAGAGATTCCCCCGAGTCAGAGCCTCTTATTAGATACAGCTGTGATGCTCTGAGGCCAAGAACCCTCTCCTCCTCCTCCTCCTCCTCCTCCTCCTCCTCCTTCTTCTCCTCTCTCTGTGTTTTTCCTTCTCGGTTCCGCTCTCTTCTGGTTGTCTTCGCCTCATTGGCTGCTCATGTGACCCTGAACATTCCACTCTCTTCCCGCCTGTCAGCGCCGCCTTTTACCAGCGCACCTGCTGAGCAGAGTGCCGTCACCTGCTGTCCACCCGGTCCATCCACCCGGCTCCTCCACCCGGCAGCTCCACCCAGCAGCTCCACCCGGTCCTTTCAACCAGCAGCTCCACCCAGTCCGTCCACCCGGCTCCTCCACCCAGGCCTTCTCTCCCATCATTCCATCCTCTCTCACAGCAGTCACTGTAATGAAAAACAAAAATCTAGAGATCATATTTATGATCATGTTTTGAAGTAGTCTTATTATTTATTTTCCTGAATGTTTTTCCTCACCTGCTTCACACCTTTCCCCTCATTATCTCTTTATTTACTGCCCCATTTTCCCAACCACTGTACTATTGACCTCTGACTGCTCTGGAGGGAGGGGGGGGGGGGGGGGCGGAGCTCCCATCTCATAGCGTCTTAATCCCGCCCCTGTGGACTACAGGACGCAGCGCTGCGTTGGAGGTCGGCCTTTGATCAGCTAATCCCTCCCCCCCCTCCCCCCTCCTCTTTTTACAGTATTGACTGGCGTTCTGCTCAGTCAGCAGAGGGGGGGGGGGGGGGGGGGGCAGGCTGGGGAATGATGGGCCGGTGAGAGCAGAGCGGCTGACAGGCCGACGTCACTATTATTGTAAACTGACTGTAACTACATTTACTAAATTGTAAAACAATGACTTAATACTTGTTATTAATCATTCCCATGGCAACAACATGAATTTATATAAGGTTACAAACTGCTAGTAAACCATATTCCTCGCCTTTTGACAACAATATCCTGCACATTTGGGTGAAATCTAAAAGTCTATATTTGGCGTTCGGATATCAGATGAATGTCTCTGTGTTACATCAGAAGCTCCTCCTCCGTGTTCCACCACAGGCGCAGCCGTAAATCACCTCGGCCGCTTGGCAGTGGTCGTGGATCATCGTACAATGGTTAATTAAAGCCGGATCAATCCCAGTGCCACCGCTCCTTTCTCTACGCAGAGCAGTCCCACGGCCGAGGAGGAGGAGGAGGAGGAGGCGTGTGATGTTTGCTCGGGGGCTAGAAAAAAAGAGGCTGCCACTCATATTTGTACAGAGGACAAAGCCACGCTGGCTCTCTGGCACCGTATGAAAGATGTGTTTTCACAGCGCGTACAGCAAATACAACTGTCCTTTCTTCTCCTTCTTCTTCTTCCTCTTCTTCTCCTCTCTTTTCCAAATGCAGTCGCCAAATTTCATAAGAGTGAGTTTTGTGCCGGTTGCCGTGGCGACCGGTGGGCGCAGTGAGGATGGGCCCAGGGGCAGCCGAGGTCACAGTCCGTATCGGGGGTCCTCTTTAGTGTCGTGGCGACGTGCCGTGAGGACAGTGGAAAGGCGGCTAAAGGGAGACGAGTCGAGGGGGGTGGAATGTTTGCCGTTGTACGTATCTGCAAATACAAAAAAAGGCTTTTTGAAACCACTGTAAAGCTGTAAGAAGTTATGAATACTTAACAATGCTTTTTGCTCACAATCAGAAGACTCCCCTTCTCATCTGTGCCCGTCCATTTCTTCCATTCCCCTGGATGAGGACAGAGCTCGCTGGCATCCCAAGAAGAGGAGACATGAAATGAAAGGGAGCTGGAGTGGAGGGGTGGAGGGGGGGGGGTTGTGGGGGGGAGGGAGGGGCCACGCTGTAGAGTTGTCATGTGTGAAACTCAGATGACAGGCCAGTGAGCCCTCTGCAGCGACTCAGCGGTTATCAGCGTGCACGATGGCTGCTGTGAAAAGGCTCCTGGGCCCCCGTGCAGTCCTCCTGCTCCGGGGCCAACCTGCCCTGCACAGCCCGTCACACATTGGACCCCCCCCCCCCCTCCCCCCTCCTCCCCCCTGCCAGGGGCTGGCCTCCCTCCAGTTGGTTTCATTTCTGCAGAATATGTGCACATGGCGCTTATTAACGTGTATGTTTGGGATCCTTTAACGAGCTGTAGATTTGTGCTTTGCTGTCTGCTGGTGTGTGTGTGTGTGTGCGTGTGTGTGCGTGTGTGTGCGTGCGTTGACCTTGGAGAGCAAACCTCTGAGGTCACACCTCCACACGTCGTGCTGGAGGAGCATTTTCAGTGTGTGAGGAGTGTTGTGCTCCTGAAAGCCTCGACAGAGGACCAGGCGCAACAACCCTGTGAGATAAGAGAAAGCCTCATATCACTGCAGCTACATTAGGTGTTAGATACTACGAGAAAGGGCAGCATAAAGTCCATCTAATCAGCTACTTTGTTTGGCTTCAGCTTTGAGACATCACAGACACATCTGAGAAAATGAAAGCGCTGTATTGTATCTCTGTGGGCGTCTCCATGGGACCGTGGTGGAAACAAAGCCCTCAGAGGTCAGTCAGAGGTCACAGTCGGCAGACAGAACAGAAGCCGGGTGATGATTGACAGGGAGACGAGCCTGAGATGTCATGTGACACAAACAGACGGTGGATGTCTCAGCCAGCAGGCGGCAGGCTGTCCGTGACTCATTCAAAACATACAGATCTTTAGGAAGTGATGCCCGTGCGAGCAGAAAGAAGAAAGAGGAGGAAAAGTGGAAGGAACGTACCAGGCAGACATAAATCGAGGTAGCAGTGATCCGAGCTGCTGTCAGTCCATGAAAAGCTTTGTGCGTTGGTGTTCTGAACATCCAGCGTCTGCTCACAGCAGACACAACGCCAACGCAACCTGTTGCCTCCCATCAGAAAGGAGAGAGAAGCCCTTTTGCAGGAGAAGTGGCAGCATCCGAAGAAAAAGGATGCTGCCAGCAGACGTCGCAACGCGAAACGTCGGAACCGCACTTATTTATTTCAAAATGAAGTGATTGTATTTCATATTTAAGCCATGCCAAAGGTTGGCATCTTGCTTTTCTGCATGTGTTCCACCTTTACGATTTAAATGCGTCACGTGACGGGTCTAAGCGAAGCACGGAGCCCAGGCTGAGCCTAAGCGGGGGCCCGAGGTTACACGCATCCGTATCTTTGCCTCATGCTGCCTGATATCAGCGGAGGACATTATGCAATGAGTAGAACACAGCGCGGCTCCAGATGGAAGATCCCCGGGGGACCAATAGCCGATTCACGTTTCTCTCTTTTTTCCAAAGCTGCTGATAAGTTCATAGCCGAGCTCCTCGAAGGCCTCTCGCTCCTCTCTAGAGGCGGAATGACATCAACATCACCGCGACTTTATCGCTGAGCTCCGCGGAGCCGTCGGGCCGACCTGCTCAGACTGCAGATTAGGAGCCGTCTCGGGTGAGGTCACATGGGGGGGCGGTTCTGACAGCGCACCTTTGTGACGCCGCGGGCCGGCTGACTTTGACCCGAGCTCTGGCGGGCTGAGGCGGGCTGAGGCGTCCTGGAGCCCCCACACCCCCCCCCCCCCCCATGATTGATCACCCCTCATCCCGCCTTGTTTGACGCTTTGGTAAAAGAGCCTCTTCCCCCCCCCCGTTGCCCCGGACAACGAAAGGCTTGGCCGGCCCTGCGGCGTCTCCCTCGCGATGAATGGCCGCCCGGCGGCGTGACGTTGGGCCTCGCTCCCACAGCGAACCTCACTTCCTGCTGCAGGCGGGCCGCTTAGCGCCCGAAACGCTGGCCTGTCTCCGGGGGGCCAACAGCCGGACTGGTTCGGCTCCTTTGGACCAGCGCTCTCCTGATTGGGCCTCGGGGGCTTTTGCACCATGAAAAAACACTGCAGCTTGTGAAATGTCCGAGTTGAATCACTCTGGGGGGGTTTCAAGGGTTTTTTTGGGGGGGAAAAAAAGCAGCAAGTTGGCTTTTTGTTCAATATTTTAAACAAATACATATAACACCTTGTTATGAATAAAATGAATGTTTTTTCAACATGAAAGAAATACAAATAATGAGCCCAAATAAAAATGCCTGGTTGATACGAGTCGGTTGTCTGGACGAATGGTGAAGTTATTTATCATCATATGAGATGTGACGGGCCTGGCAGAGTGAGAGAGAGAGGGGGGGGGGGGGTTGTTTTTGTGGTTTAGTGGATAAGAAAACTGGCCGCCGCTGTACTTTTTAATCAGCTTCCGTTTGAGCGTTTGTTGCAGCACAATGAAGCTCTGTGTCCAGAGTTCATCTGGAGGAGAACAACGGCACCTCTGCGATGAAGGCTCCTCCGCACGCTTCCGTCCTCCTCTCACGAGCTCATCTGCTCGAACCCGGGTGAACATTTTCACAGCTTCTTGCTCTCCGACTGGACTTTAATGCTCCTCTGGTCTCGAGGCGGGTGCAGGAATCCAAACTCTGGGGGAAACGTGTGAACGTTAAAGTTAAATGTGTCGCTCCGAACGTCCCGCTCGAAAAAGGTGCTATTTCCTGACCGATGTGGCAACAATGCGCACGCGCGCACACACACACACACACACACACACACACACACACACACGCTTGACAAACGGCGGATCCAAAGAGCCTTTCGGAGGCCTCCGAAGGGACCCCCGCTCCTCTGTGCACTTGCCTCTGGAGGTGCCGACAGACGAAAGCCAGACTGTTCCTGCAGCCGCGACCCCCTCCCTG